>NC_090930.1:1237833841-1238133841 GCF_040938575.1 Ambystoma mexicanum
TCAGTTGTTAGAGGAACTTGCTGATGATTTTTATTAAGAATGTTTTCCCTGAACCAGTTTGACCACTCACATATAGCAGTATAGGTTTGTACTATTGACAGGTACAAGTTTTAGTTTCGTGCTGCATACCAGGTTCAGTTTGTTTAGTTTCTTCTAGGAAAATGCTACAGTGATCATAGTTTAATTGTGATTTGAGTATAGCAAAGTCTTCTGTAGACCCTTCATACTTACACATGGGGCCTCATAACGAGAATGGAGGTAATGGAAAAAAGAAGGCAGAAAAGTAATACCGGCATAGTTAACGGGTCTGGGACATTACGACCCGACAACCCCCCAATACTGCCATCACCGTACCGTGCCCCTTCATACCGGCATGCGCGTACATGCGCCCCTTTGCAGAGTAAATACCAGGATGCCGGTAATAGGAAGACATCCCAAAGGTGATAATTAGGACCTGCACGATGGCGCCCATACAGGCATTGCAAACCACCCGTAAACAGCAACCTAAGGTCAAGGCAACTGCTACAGGTGCACACAATCACCACAGGTGGAGTCAATGGAGTCTGTCCCAGTATAAAAGGAGTACACCCACACACCACACCCCTTCCTACACCAAAATGATAGCACTAGCTGTTGCAATCAAGGGGCTGGAGGACATGCCTATACTGCTACAACTACAGCAACAACATCAACTACAACAACAACTACAGCTACAGCAACAGGCAGCACAGAGGAGACACAGGAGAAGGAGGGTGAGACAGGGCCAGCAATTACCACCAGTGCAGCCAGTAGTACCTCATAGGCAGACACCAATCCCTCGCATCAGACCTAGTCCATTCAATCTAACCCCTGAGCATATCCACACCCTGTACCGGTTGGACCGGGACACCATCACCACCATTGTGGACATGATACATGACAACATCGTCAGCCTCATAGAAATACGCACTGCCATCCCCCCGCTACTAAAGGTTGTGTCTGTGCTCCACTTCCTGGCCACAGGCACCTACCAGCACACAGTGGGCCAGCTGCATGGCATTTAACAACCAATATTTTCACGTATGCTGACCCAAGTGCTGGATGCCCTCCTGAAGCACGCTAGCACCCACATATCCCTACCACGGACTGCCCAGGAGATAGCCGACACCAAAGTAGGCTTCCATGCACTGGCAGGCATGCCCAATTGCGTTGGTGCCCTCGAATGCACCCATGTAGAATTGGTAGTCCCCCATGCCCTAGAGGCAGCGTACCACAATTGCAAGCAATACCACTCCATCAATGTGCAGATGGTATGTGACTCCAGCAAGATCATCAAACATTGTTGCGCCCGATATCCCGGATCGACACATGATGCCATGGTGCTGCGTAACTCCACGCTGCCCCGCTACATGGAGCGACATGCTGGACGAAGTGCCTGGCTGCTTGGTGAGTTGCCTGACTGGCCCATGACAGTGCATCGGGGTTGTGAGGTGGGGGGATGCATAATCCACCAGGGTGGGAATGGGCAGTGAGTGGAAAATGCACACAGAGCTAAACACTCCTGACCTGAACTTCCCAACGTGAACATGACACATTAATGCCACACATTGGACCAATGCCGTATATCAATGACAACATGTAAGACACACAATCTGGCCACCATGGGAATGTCAAGCAATGCATGACTAAACATGATTGCAACTGTGCCAATGTGGCTAGTGTGATCATGCACAGTGTAATATACACAGCAATAATGTGAGACCAAACATCGTCCTGCATCCACAGTACATCTGCATCAGCATGCAAGAAATCACCCTACATCATCTGGACAACACCATTCAGACTACCACCCCATATTGCAGTATACAATGCATCTAAATAATATTTGTGCATATGTACAGGGACATGTGCATGTCAACACCAAATTGCTGCGGCCATGGCTGTGAATCCTGATGGTGGCACCTCAGAGTGACTCACACAGACCTATTTGTATTTGCTTGCAGGTGATGGAGGATATCCCTTGAAGCAGTGGCTACTTACCCCTGTGCGGAACCCGCGGATCAGCCATGAAGAGGAGTACAATCGGGTTCATACCCGTACCCGTGTTGTGATTGAGCAGACCTTTGGCCTGTTGAAGGCACGGTTCCGTTGCCTAAGCAGGTCTGGTGGAGCACTACTTTATAGGCCTGACAAGGTGGCAAAGATCACCAAGGCCTGTGTCATGCTGCACAACATGTGCGTCCGGAGAAATGTACCACTGCCACCTGACATTGACATGCAAGCACCAGGTGAGGATGATGAGGATGAAGAAGGAGGAGAAGCAGCACCCCTGCCAGTACGTGAAACACAAGATGGCCGTGCAGTAACGCCAGTCACTGATTCACGTATACTTCTGACCCACAGGGACATTGATGGATATGTGTCAGTAACACATTGTACACTGTGTCCATGTGGACATGCACACAAGGAATGTGGGGAGTTGGGCACTGTGCACTGTCATGAATAAAATGTATACACACGAAATGAACAATGTCCAGGCATTGAATGATTTTTCACACAACGGGTGTATTAATATCAACTACAGAAATGTGCTACCCCCACCCTCTCACAACTCCAAAACACCCCATACCCCCTAATGAACTCCCCATACCCCAAATGAACTCCCCATACCTCCCAATGAACTCCCCATACCCCCAATTTACTCCCCCTAATACACCTATACACCACTGACACCATTTCACCAACTCTCATTGTTCTCCCACACCATTTCCTTGCTTTCTTGTCCGGGGCAGCATTTCTGACTGCCTCGCACTCGTCTTGTCAGACGTACAGGGCTGGAGGGTGCAGAGGAAATGGGTGTGGAGGATGGGGGTGTGGTGGATGGGGTGGAAGCCATGGTGATTCGCACGGCTGGTGCAAGTTGTTGCTGCTGCATGTGCAGCAGGATTGAACGGAGGGCCTGCTTCACAGCCCCCAGACTGTCTTGCATCATCAATGCAGAGGCAACGCCAGTCAAATGGCACAGCGAGTAGAGTGCTCGCTTTGACATCCATGCAGAGCTTGCTGACGCAGGCTTGAATCCCGGCAGGGCCAAACTCAGCCTTTCATCCTTCCGAGGTCGATAAATGAGCACCACACACCATGGGTAATAATAAGAAGCACTCAGATACCTGAGGATTCGTAGCGCTATCTAAATGCGAAATTATTATTATTATTATTATTTATTATTATTAATGGCGACTGTGTTCGCTGCTTTGGCCTGCGCAATCGCACACCTCGTGTCCTCTCCCTCCGCAACATATTGTCGGAAAAGGTCCAGCATTGTGTCCTGTCTAGCCTCCACCCTTGCTAGCCATGGCTCAAGGTTGGTGGGAGCAGCAGTGGTTGAGGGTGCTGCGACCGGGCGTGCATTGGCAGGGCTGTCCTCGGGGGGGGAGTGCTGAGGTCCGAATCAGGAGTAAGGGATCCACAATGCCCGCTGGTGGGTGTGGCCTGAAGGTGGGGTTGGGGTTGGACACGGTCCTTGGGGAGTGTGGACATGCCACATGGGTTAGTCCATCCTCGTCCACATGCTCCTCTACTGCAGTTTCAATGTCGCTCAGTGGGGCAGTGGCTGCTGCTTCGCCCACCGAATTTGTTGCTGACGAATGTGTGCCACTGGCCTCACCTTCCACTGGTGTTGCCTGCTCTGTGGTCCCGGTCTCAGGCCTAGATGTGGAGCCCTCATGTGCAGCCAGGCCTGGGCACTTGCCCTGGGTTTTGGTGTGGCCTGCGAGGCTGCCCTAGAGGTGGTCTTGCCTGTGGGAGTTGTCTTGTGCCGGGACGTGGATGCTCTTGTGGGTGTTTCCTCACTGGCATCCTCTCCATCGGTCGCTGGGGGGGGTAGAAGAGATGCAGGGCATCAGTGATGGTGTTACATGCAAGATGCATTATATGGTGCTGTGGAGAATGTAATTTATCATGCATTCATATCTTACAGGTGTGTCACACAGGGTAGTATGAAGAGGGCATTTTGGCATTTGCTGTGATGTCTCAATTCAGGAATGCTGCATGGCAGGTGGCATGCCATTGTATTGGGGTTTGTTTGATGTATTACATGGGCACGGTCCATATGTGTTGGCTGTATGTTGGTAATGGGATTGGCACTCAGCATGCATTTCAGTGTGGCAGGGTTTGGGCCTCCATCTGGGCAAGGATATGTTGTTGTGTGTGTTGGGACATGCATTGCCTTGCCTATACTCTATTCCAGATCACTTGTGTTACGTCATGGTTTCCCCTACTGGGATCTGCAAGGTCACTCACCTCCATCTTCAGATGTTGCAGCACCCGTCTCCATCTCCCCGAAGCCCTCAATGGTCTCTATCTGGATGAAGGTATTGCACGTCTCCTCCCAGTGCATTAGTTTTGTGGATGAGTGGGGTGCCCCGCCTGTGGCAATTGCTTCCCTCCTATTGCTGGCCAGGATGTTCCGTACCCTGAGGCGGAGGTCATCCCACCTTTTCTTACAGTCTTTGACTGTCCGTCATGTGATGCCGACTGCCGAGTCCTTGCTGGCTACCTCCACCCAAATCTCCTTTTTTCTCTGCTGCACCTCCCTTTTGATGTTGTGCTAGTTAATCTCCTCAGCATGGGCAGCAAGGGTGTCCACCAACATGTTGAGTTCTTTGTCCGAAAAACGCTTTGTGCGCAGGCTGGGGTTTGATTTCCTGGTAGCCTTAGACATGTTGAATAGATTGGCACTGGTCTCTCCTGTACACAACTGGTGGTTTGGGAGGATTGCAATGGATTGTGTTTTTAAAGATGCCCGCCAGCGCATTTCCCATTCTGACGCAATGACGTTACTTCCGGGTCCGGTATTACGAGCCCGGTATTAGCATGATGTTATTTCCGGGTTGGTATTAAGGGGTGCCTCCTAGGCGGAGGCGGTATCGGCGAGTCCTGTGATGGCGCTATCGGGGGGTTGGAGGGCCTTTAGCGCCATGGTGGTATGGCCATTACCGGCATGGGGATTCGCACGTGCTCGCACACTCGTAATCACCCGCTATTACGGGCATCAAACGAGCTCGGTCCCGCTAGTTCCTCCACGCCGGTAATGGCCCTGTTTTTACCGCACTTCTCGTTATGAGACCCATGGTGTTTTCTACTTCAGGCTAATTCTCCCTCATTTGCTATGAGAGGCTGTCCAAGTTGTTCTTGGCTTCCTGTTAGAGAAGGTTGACTGATGTCAGGAGTGTCTATATTTAGTTGTGCCAGGAGTTCTTCTTCTTGTTGCTGTTCATTGTCTAACATGGTTTTGTACTGCATAAAATGTATATCTGTTATAGTGCTTTCATTTTCTTTGAAAGCATCTTCATAGGAGACATGTGTATCTAATACAATTCTTCTTTTCTCCATGGTTTAAAAAGTTGTAGTGTAGGGCCATGTAATAAACTTCTTTATGTTGAGGAGTTTTTAATGACAATTTCATATGATTAATTAGGCTGCATTTGATAAGTTTCACTAGACTGCCTTCAGAGTTTTCGACTCTGTATCTACCTTTATTCTCATCTAGTTTAATATTATCTTTGTATGTGAAATGTTGGGTTACGTGGTATACACACATGGTTTCCAAAGTGGTACTCCTGTTTGGGTAGTATGTGTCTAGTAAGTTGTTTTTCAAAATGTCTTGGCTGTTGGGAAAATGTTTGCTATTGTTTTATGTCTTCATATGATTTGAGAAGTATTTTTCTGGATTTAGCAGTACCACGGCTTAGCCATACTACAGCTCTGTTTTTTCTGCTTTGGTTAAGTAGGCTGTGACTTATCGTGCAACTGCAGTGGAATTGTCTGCAATGTAATGCACATCTATATTTGCATTCCATAGGAGGGCAATGATTGCATTGTAATCATTGATGTACTTTGATCCTTCTGTTTTTTTCATGCAGTATGTGTTCTTAGGTGATTTGCCTTTGACACTATTTCTAACTGAAGACATGAAGTTGTTCACTTGTCGTGTTGTTCAAACTGGTCTATGGAAACCAAAGCGGCATTTGGTGTAGTTTTTGCCCTTTGTTTTTATATTTGTGCTGACAATACTTGCCACACAGTGGGCCTCATTACGAGTTTGGAGGCAGCCATGGTGCTATTAGCACCATGGCTGCCTCCAAACTCGGGTCCGGGTTCCTTGAATGAGGAACCTTGGAGGACCCGGTAATTCCTCATTCAAAATACTCATCCCCATTCGAGCCCCCGTAGGGCTCAATGGGAATGGGGATGAAGCTAATAACGGGCCCGTTAATAATGGGCCCGTTATTAGCTGCCTGGTCCCCTTGTGGGACTCGCAAAGGACGTCTCATCTGACCAGACGTTCTGAGCGGGTCCCGCAAGGGAACCTCGTAATAGGGCGGAATGGGTTTATCGGCACCGGCACCATTACCGGCATCGTTAAACCCATTCCGCCCACCTCGTAATGAGGCCCTGTGTCTTTGAAATTGTAAAAAGTGTGCAGTTAGGTCACTATGGGCCTCATTACACGGAAGGCGGAGGACCAAGGTGCTAGCACCTTGGTCCATGCCGGTAAAATACCGGCACCGCCTTGGTGGAAAGGGGAATTACCGCCCCATTCCAAGGTTGGCGGGGCGGTAATTCTCCCTTCCACCACTGTCCTTCCCCATTCCCATTTTTGCCCCATAGGGCATAATGGGAATGGGGAAGGTGCTAATTACGGCACCGCAATTTTGCTGTGCCGTAATTAGCACCAAGGTCCCTTAGCGGGTTGGTTTTTAACGCCTGTAAAAAGCAGGCGTTAAAGCACCAACCCGCTAAGGGACCACGTAGTAAGGCGGTAATGGTTAACGGTCACCGTTACCATTAACGGTGACCGTTAACCATTACCGCCTTCCGTGTAATGAGGCCATATGTGTAGTTTGAGAAGGGATGTCACAAGTGACATATTTCTGAATGAACTGCAACACAGTGGCATCACTGTCTTGACCAAATTTAGGAGCATCTTTAATCCATAAAAGCATGTAGATGTGTGGTGCTCCACTGACTTGGTATTGTTTTCTCCAAAACAAGTGTTGCACTTCTCCGAGCGGATGAATTGTTTTATTACAAATGAAGTGTAGCATGGCAATAAAGTGATGACGGAAATATCTTGATTCATTTACAGGATCAAGAGAGCAGAGTTCTCCTGGTGTTTTTATGTCTATATTTGTTTTGTTTTTGTTTGCTATGCGTAGGAAATTGTGCAAATCTTCCCATGCATACTCTGCACAACTTAACATCACAAACCATGAGGGTGGGCCAAGGTTTCTTATCATACAGTGTACTTTTTGCGTGTCGTCGGAACCAGTATTCTTTTGTACCACGCATGTTTGCTAAAAGATTTGTAATGCTTGACTGTAAAACTTCATCTTTTTCTTAAACCTTTTATAGTAATTGCATAGCAGACATAATTTGAAAATTGGTACCTGAATTCAATGTGTGTGCAACTCCATAGCATAGAGTTACTAGTTCACTTTCAAAGAGAAGGTGGAATATGTATTCCATGTTTGGCTGAATCTGGGGTCTTTCGAACACATTCGTAAAGAGCAGTATTCTGATGCTGTTATTTGTGTGGCTCAGTCATTGTACCTTCCTCCTTTTCCAGTAGAAAAGAGTAGAGGAAAGGCTTGTGCTTCTACACTTTTTTTCCCATATGCTGATTGGAGATTCTTTGGCTTGCCGCATTTGGTAAGTTTCCAGTGCATCATCTATGGTGTCTTTAGAGTGCAATGGGTGAATTGTATAATGGTCTAAAATATTGGATGCTGTAGTAGGATCTAGAAGTTAAAATTGGCCAGAGCCTTACAAGTCTTTAATTCATTTGGTGGTTTCCCTCAGGTCTTCATCAATATGTATTTCTTTGTAGTATTCATTGTTGTCTTTTAGATATTGCAGGGCTTCTCTAACTTATGTAAGTCCACTAGTTGCTGCCAAATTGTTTTGTCTTTTGTAGGTACGCCATTCACTAGGACAATCAAAGATTTATCTATTGGATGTTGTACTCCCAGAGTGTCTACATTTCCTTTGAGATCTAATGGCAAATAAACTACTTTGCCACAATTGCCTTTCAGTAATTTGGACGGAGGTAGTGTTGCTGTGTTTGGTTGACGGCGTATTATTGCTTGAAATGGGTGCACTGTTTGAATTATAATTCTCTCATAAAAGTTAAGTTGTTGTATTTATTTTGGCAGTGGGAATATTTCCAAGTTATTAGTTATAGAATGTGAAGGTATTTGCTTGTTGTCAGGTTTTGCAGTGCAGTATCTGAAAAGTATTGAGGGGTTAGTAATTTTGTATTTGTTTTCTGCTGTAAGATAGAGAGCTACTTGAAACCACTTGGATTCTTCATTGTCTTCTATTTTGTACATTATGTTTATATTTTTATAAAAAAAAGTCCTTCAGCAACATACACACATACATGTTTTGGTACTTCAGCAGATGTGCTTTTAAACGTTAGTATTTCTTTCTTATATGTGTCTAGTAGATGGTTGGCATCTGTAAAGTTGTTGCTACTCTGTTCTAAATATATTGGGCCTCATTACACGGTAGGCAGTAAGGGTTTACCGGTACTGGTATTTTACCGTTACCGGTAAATCCTTACCGCCCTACTACGAGGTCCCTTTGCGGGTTGGGGATTTTAACGCCTGCTTTTTGCAGGCGTTAAAAAACAACCCGCAAAGGGACCGAGGGAGCTAATTACGGTACCGCAATTTGCGGTGCCGTAATTAGCGCCTTCCCCATTCCCATTATGCCCTATGGGGCAAAAATGGGAATGGGGAAGGACAATGTTGGAAGGGGGAATTACCGCCCTTCCAACCTTGGAATGGGGTGGTAATTCCCCTTTCCACCAAGGCGGTGCCGGTATTTTACCGGCATGAACCATGGTGCTAATTGCGCCATGGTTCACCGCCTACCGTGTAATGAGGCCCATTGAATTTTGTAAGTGGGTTTCACTTCCAAAATATATTCTCTGGATGTGCTCTATTTCTTCAAGTAGTTACGGGGCTGCACCATGTAGAAGAATGTTATTTAAATTGACCAGTGCTAAAGCAGAACTTTTGGCATAGTACAGTTTAAGAACAAGATTTCTTACAGTTGAATGGTGTGTTTCTAACATTTTTATATGATGGAAGGTGCTTTTGCAAGTAGGTCCAGAAATGCAGGCTAATGAATGTCCTCGTAGTCCTGTGTATTTGCACACTGGACAATAGTCCTTAGTTTGTATTAGTTTATTTTTAATTTGTCTTTGCCTTTCACATACTGATTGAGGAAATGGTGTAAAGATGACAATGTTTTTATGCGTATGTTACACATTGATGTGCATGGCCATTTATAGACTGGACATATTGGTTCAGTGAAATGGAGAGCTGATGCTAAGTTTGCTGGGGATATTTTTGCATGGGTGTAATTTTAGGGGGATGGGGGTGTTTGTCCCCCCCCCAACTTTCATGGCACACCATTTTGTTCCCTTTCATTTTTGCTGGGGCACCTTTTTTTTCAGATGTCATGTCCCCCCAACATTTTCAGCAAAGTTACTCCACTGTATTTTTGTGAGCAGCATTTCTTGTTCCATGGTGGTACTGTTAACCTTTTGATACCCTTGTCCACTACTATGTATGGCAATTGGGTTTGTTCACTTTTGTTTGTATGCTTCTTCATTGAAATTTGGTTCTGTGCTGGTGGTATGACTCCACTCACCTGCACAGATGTTTGCAAAGCTATCTTTGTTGATATTCAGTTTGTTGAGAAGTCTTTGTTGTACTTTAGTAATTAGTTTTGTTTCATTCTGTTTAAAACTAATATAAATAATGTTCTTTTGAGAAGGAATGTATGTCTATGAGAGCTTTCAAGATTTGTTTTCTGCTGTAGGTTTTAAGGGTTGAGCATGATTTGTCCCCTGATTTTAAAAGGTTCTGAAGGACTCTGTGGCGGAAATTGTTTTGTAAAATATTTTTTTTGATATGCTTACTTGTGGCTACATCAAGATCTTTAAGTGCAGTGTTAGCACTAGTCAGGGCTGCAATCTTTTTAATACCTTTCTGTTTAGTTTTACATTTTGAAAGATGAGTCAAAGTTTTTTCACTTAGTGACTGTATTAGATGTTTTGCTTGAACTTTTTGTATAAATTCTGCTAGAGTCAGATGCTTATTTGTACACTCTTATTTTGATTTGCTCTATTTCTGCATTGCTTTCTATGGTGTTGCTTTTTGGTAGGCATTTTTTGGTGTCTGTTGTCGAAAAAAAGAAAGTGTGGGTTGGGACGTTGTGCAATGTATGTATGCTTTGTGTATGAGTGTCTGAGTATGATGGTAGGTATGTATGTAGAGGTGTGTGATTGTGGAATGGGCTGATACTTCAGGTTGGGAAGGCTATTCTCATATCTGTGTGTTACTATACTGGTGTTCAGATGACAATACAATGTGTCGTCTTACTGAGGTGCAATCAGTAATACTGAATCTAATGCTGTAGGATTGATACAATTGTTTGTTCCACAATACAAGAATACTAAAGTGTTTGAGTAACAGTTAGAACACTACAACAGTATTGCACTTACTTTGTTGGATCCAAAGGGTAGATTTCTTCTGGGTTCTGTTTTGTACTTGAGACACTACTGGCTTTCACAAGTGTGGTCTTCACTGCAGTTGTGAAAGAAGGAAGTTAGTACATATGTGTGTTAATGGCACAGTAATTACACTTGAAGAATAGATTAGTTACATTTTCAGAAGGATTTCGTTCCAGTAAGAGGTATTGTATTTGGTAAATTGCATAGCTTTGTATATGAATGGGGATTTTGGAGCATCAGCATCATTGTCTACGGGGGTTAGTGGAGTATTTATAGGTGTGTCCTGTGAGGTGTACTTTTGAAAGTGTGTGTTCCTGTTGCACTGTAAGTGTGGTAATGGATTAGTGGATGTTGTAGTAGGGTGAGAAAAAAAAGCTTGGAAAGATGTACAGATTGAAAGGGAGAATGTTTTTGTGTGTGGAAGTCCATTCATTTTTCTGTGCATAGATGCTTGCTACATGAGTGCAGGAAACCTTTCAGTTGTTTGACTTATTTATCCACATTTCTATGCACACTGTTCTGAATGTACACATGTATTTGTTTGGTTTTGCAAGAATGTCAAGTGGCAGGCACTGTTTTTAAATAAATGCATTTTATGTGCTTACAATGCTTTGGTAAGATACAAGCTGGTTTCCTGTTTTGTGTGCATTCTAGGAATTTCATAATAGTGTGTTAAGGGGTAAGTGGTTGTGAAAATGACAGAAGGAAATAAGAGAATAACAGTTTGGACATTACAATGAGTAATATGGGTAAATTAAAACTTGGAACACAGACAGATGTGTATGTTAAGTTTATTAAAGGAGATGGGAGAAATGACAGTAGGCTTTTTTTGCAGATAATGCAGGGCCAATGGCAGGCACCCTGTTCATACGCATTGATAAAAAAGTTGCAAATGTAGTGTAAACAAAATATTCATACCTGTAGTTTGTATTGATGTATGTAGATGTGGATGAATCTGGAAGGAGAAATCTTGGAGAGATTTACAGGAGTTTTGGCTGTCGGTGCTTTGCAATCACAGGAGACGTGTACTCAGAGTGATGACCAGTTCATCTAAAGTGCTGAATTGTGATTACAGAGTTAGATATAGAGTTATTGGATGTGATTGGTGAATGGTTGTGTGACTGCTTATGTGTAGCCAATGACAGAGTGGTGCAGACAGTGGTGTGGAAAGGGAAAAAGGGCTGCCCCTGTTTTGAGGGGTCCACGGACACTGCAGTAGTTCATGGACACCGCGTGCCACATACAGGGCTTCCCACCATGGAATGGAAAGGGGACTGTGGGGATTAGTCAATCCGATGTTGAAGTTGTTCTTTGTAGGAAGAGAGCTGGGTTTATTTATTTATTTAACATTTATATAGCACACAGCAGCCCGTAGGCATCGTGGCACAGTTAAAGGTGAACAAATCTGGTTACAGGGAGTATAACTGTCACAGAGACAAGCAAAAACAGGCTTAAATTGCAAGACAGTCTTTTTGGCTATACATACTTAGTTACGGTCAAGCATAAGGGGTACAAAGATCAACAGGAAGCAGGGGGAGTGTCAGTTGAATAGTGTTGTTTTGGGGCCTTTGCAGAAGGTTGAGAGTGAGGGTTCATCACAGAGGGCGTTGGGTAGGGCGTTCCAGAGTTTGGGAGCTATGAGAGGAAATCTTATACCCCCTGCTTTAGCCCTTTTGATGGGCAGGATTTGCAGTTGGTTGGCATGGTGTGTTCTTCTGGGGCATGAAGAGGTATCTCTGCAGATGGTTTCAGATAGGTATGATGGGGCATTTATGAGTTAAGTTAAGAGTCTTGAAGGTGATGTTATCCTTAACCTGGAGCCAGTGTGCATCTAGTCTGGCCTATGTGATGTGATCTCTTTTTGGGATATTGAGTGCTGCTCTTAGTGCATTGTTTTGTAAAGTTTGGAGCTGGTTTAGGTTTTTGGCTGAGGTGCCTGCAAGGAGGATGTTACAATAATCTAACATGGCACCAATGGTGGCTCGGGCGATAGAGAGGCAGTTTTGGTTGGAGAGGAAGGGTTTGATGGCGTTGATAAGTTTGGTGGTCTGGGCAGAGGCAGAGGCAATCTCACTGACCTGCTTGTTCATGTATAAAGTGGAGACGAGATAGCTCCCTAGGGTCTTGACTGAGGGGGAGACAGTGATGGTGGTGTTGTCAATGCTAAAGTTGTCATATTTATGGATGAGTTTGTCCAGTATTTCTTGGGGACCTATGAGAATGATCTCTGTTTTATCTCCATTAAGGCATAGTTCATTGTTGACCATTCAGGCTTGGTTGGTGTAATTTATTTGGAGAAGGGTTGCAGCGTCATGGTAATATGAGCCAGTGAGGGGGAGGAGAACTTGAGTATTATTAGCATAGCTGGTATAGGCTATGCTGAGGGAATTCAGTTTTTCAAAAAGGGGCTTGGTAAACAGGTTATAGATGGTAGGTGCGGTGCATGAACCCTGGGGAACACTGCAATGGATGGTGGTGGGAGCTGCGTTCGCCAAGTCTGAGAATAATTTTATGGCTCTGCCTTTTAAGAAGGAGGTTATCCATGAGGAGGCTTGCATAGAAAAGTGAGCTGGATTGGTGAGGTGGGAGGTGTAGTGAAGATGGCAGAGGTGAAGAAAGTAAGGGTGCTGGTAGTTGGAGATCTGTTTGTAAATGTTTTAGAAATGTATGCTATGTCTAAAAATATGGCTGCCAATTTTGGTTTTGAAGGAGTGGAGGTTTTGTGGTCAATTGTTTCTGGTTCCAATATGCAGGCAGTGGTTAGAGTTTGTAAGAGTTTCTCCAAGTGGAACAGTCCAAATGTAGTGGTACTGCATTGGGGTGCTGTCCATTTGGGATACATCAGTGCTCCTAGTTTGTTGAGTGCTCTTGAAAAATTGGTTCAGGCAGTGATGGTGGTTCTTCCAAGTGCCAAGGTTATTGTTTCTGAAACGTTACTTTGGGTAGTATGGGACAATTGTAATGTTGTTTGTACCCAGCAAAATGGTGCAAGGCGTTTGGTTAACAAAGGCATGTCTGTTTTCTTGTTTAGAGCTGGGATTTTGTCTTGTAATAATGACAATATTGATTCTGTTAAAGGTCATTATTTCAAAGCAAATGGTATTTCTTTATCCGCACTGGGAAATGCCATGTTATTTGAAAATATTAGGAATGCTTTACAGATGACAATGTGAAGACATCTGTAGGAAAATAAGTGAAAAAAAAATAATAACAAAATGAAAGGTGTTTCTTTAGAAGCACCTTCTGTTTTTTTTTTTTTTTTAAAAGCTCTTTTCAGAGCCACAATCAAAGATGAAATGGAATACCCTGCTTACATTTTCTTTCTCCACTCCCTTCACAGATTTCACAATATGTCAGTGGAAACCGCGGTAGTCCACGGATCATGTGTGTTACATACAGGGAATTTGAGGCTGGAAGGCATGCAAACTAGACTGTGCAGGCCAAGGGATTGGTCAAAAAGGTTTACTGGGTGTGATGTGTAAGGAGAAACTATGGCAGAAAGTCTGTTTCCTGAGAGAAGAGCAGATAGCTATGGCTGTGTCTTTCAGAAGGCAGAGTGTCTGGATGTTGGCCGACTCCTGGATAAATTGGTTGGAGATGTATGCAGAGTGCTGTGGAGTGGCTGCACATCTTGGATTCCCTCATGTGCATGTGCACTGGCATGGAGTGCGCGGATGAAGTGGCTGGATTTGTTTCTTCTTTGTGCCACTTTGAAGACACACCATCATCCAGACATTATTATTATTCATTCTGGAGGGAACAGTTTAGGACATGTCTCTGGAATTTCCTTGCAGTTTGCAATGAAAGAAGGACTTGGGAAAATCATGGACATGTTTCCAATCTCCTAAGTAATTTTTTCTCATATTGCGTGGATACAAATGTGGCTGCGTTCTTCTTTATTTGGTCTGCAAATGGAGAAAGCGAGGCGCAATGTCAACAAGGCTGTTTGCGCTTTTTGAGAGATTTTGGCATGTCCTATTTTCACAATGAAAGTATTATTTTTCGTAGCACAAACATTTTTCGCAGAGATGGAGTCCATCTTACTAATGCTGGGAATCTGATTTTTCTGCGAAATGTCCAAAATGCATTGCATCCCTTTTTGGAATTATTAGGAATCCTTTTTCCAATAGGTGTTGATCACTTGGACTTTTTGAAACACAAACAAAACACCACAAAAAAGCTCTTTTCAGAGCCTCCACGTCCTCCCAGAGTAGAGTGCAATACCCGCAGACTGTCCGCCGACTTCTAAAAATGCACAGGGCTGTGCAGCATTTCATTGGCACTTCTATTTTTAAACTGTGAAAGGTGGCTCTGAAAAGAGCCTTTTTTTGTTTTTTGGTGTTTTGCATTTTTTTGGGTGTTTTCTAACACGACACACAGGGAAAGGAAGGGAAGGGAGGGTAAGGAAGTGGCAACAACCACGGGGATAAGAAAGGGCAGGTGGAGAGAGGAAGATGTTGGGTGGGCCTCACTTAGGTAGGTGGCAGACTTTCTCATGCTCCCGGACCGTAGCCTTGAAAGCACTTTGAAGTGTCTCTCCTTGCAAAGTACCACATAACAGTACATGCACAATGCAGTGACCCTCTAAAGTTAAGGGTCTACTAAATCGCATATGGCCTGTGTGGCTGGTTCAGGGATGCACTGCCCCACAGGAGTGTCTCTTGTGGTGGCAGGAGCAGATACACAGGATGTTGTAGAGGTACTCAACCTACTACTTTTATCAAAGGGGACGACCCTCCAAACTGCTGCCCTGTGGAATGGCCTTATGGAAGTGGTCTCATAGCTGTGCAGACCTGGTTTGCCACGAATGAGCACAATGTTGCAATCATTGCAGCGTACCTTGTCTGCACCTGCCCTGGGTACCCTTCCAATGGTGGCAAAGAGCCTCCACACCCAAGACTCACAATGGCTGGCAGTAGTAAGGACTTCCACTACCTCATTCTCGTCATCCTCTTCATCCCTCTCTCCATCTCCACGCCTGTTACCCTCTCCATACTATTGGGAAGGTGGTGGTGATGGGGGTGGGGTGCTGCTGAGGTAGAGGCAGTAGCAGCCGGAGCAGCCTGGGATGCCATGAGGAAGGCAATCAAGAATCAGGAACCAGGAACAACAGGAACACAACAGCAACCTGCACCAATGGTCCTGGTGAGCTATTGGCAATAGCTGTGAAGTAATGCAGCAGAAATGACAGCAATGACAGCAAATGCCCAAATAGAAGCAATGCTCTGCATTGGAAATCCAGAAGCAGAATGAGGAGAATCTCTGAGGTGTGGCCTTTTATAGAGGTCCTGGGGAGCACTTTTTGAACAGTCGCGCTGTCCGCAGACAATTTGAGCATGATAAAGGGCTAAAAAAATTCTAAAAAGTATCCAGATTGGTAGGTGCATAGTCTGGGACCTCTTCAAGGGTTACGTTTCACTGAAAAACATTTTAGATTGCCTCAAAAAAGTGCTTTTTTGGTGTCCAGGGTCCCAGACCCTGTCTGCGGTCAAGGGCGCACACTCAGCGTGGGTGCGGTCACATGATGACATTGCAAACATCTTCGCGTATGGGACGGCTGTCTGTAGGACACCTATTGCGTGGGATCAGTTGGACACATGCGTATGGGTGCTCTACAGACAGGGTTTGGGTCCCAAACTAATAAAAAATGCAACACATGTGCGGCAGACAGTTCCGGACAGGTGCGATGTCTGTAGGACCTCGAGGGTGCTATGTACATGCGGACAAGTGTCTGATGGACAGGGCTAGGATCCCAGAACTAATTAAATGTGTATCACAACTTTGCGGACATGCAGACAGGTTGTGTGTTCTACGGACAGCTCCATTTTTATTGCGACAGTACGAACATGTTAAGTGTCCGTAAGACACCCCCATTTTGGTTAATTGCATACATTATACATTCCAGACAGTCACGATGTCGGCGGATTCACAAACAGTCTTTTAAAAAAAAATGCAGACACATACAGGAACAGTACACATATTACTTTATTTATATACAAAAATATAGAAATTATTAAATAGAGGGGGATGCAGAAATGGAGACATATACAGGGGAATTAGGATTTTCTACAGGTAGGGTGTTAGAGGAGTAAGGGATTGAGGTCTTATCATAATGTTTTTGGCGATGGGGAATGTTTGGGGATGGTTGACTGAGACAGGGAGAAGGGGTACAGGTGCATGTAGGGCAGTGATATATAATTTTCTCCATATGTCTTTCTACCAAGTTTTTCAAATCAAGGACGTAGGTAAATAATTGGTCAATTTTTTCTTCTAAGTGCACTAGATGGTTTTCCACAGTGTATGTTAGTTGTTAGATATGTTGTTGGAGTACTACACAATGTACTGTTTTTGGAGTATTATTCTTATTTTCTGTATGTACTGTTAAAGAAAAATAAATGTGTTAGGTACATGTGAAATAATGTGTATTACTTGGCTTACTTTGAAAACTGTAGTGTGTACCAGTATTATCACTGTCTCACCCATTTCATCGCGGGGAACATTTTCTTCAAGCCACTCCAGGGTGCTAGACATTTCTGTGTAAAAAAAGAAAACTATTTTTTAGTGTATTCTACTAAAGAAAGTGTATAACTATAGGAATTAATGTAGTGTACTTGCCAGTTTGTTTTTCAGTGTTCCTGTTAGTGCTTTGTAGGCTTTCTGTTGATAGTTGGTTTGCAGTTTCTGTATAAAGCATCAGTGAGGTAATTCTGCTGGAGGCATTGGAGGCATATGTTATTTTTGTTTCTGGTGTGGTCCATTATGTTTCATATCCTATGTAATTACACATTTGGTTTCTTACATATGCAGTTTGTAGTTCTTATTTTTTTTAATGTAATCAATGTATATACTGCTCTTTGAACATGTTCAATGTGTTTGTTGTATGCTACAACAATGTAAGATACCCCCTGAGCTTTTGAACAGTGTGGATGCTGCCCGAGTCCGCGGACAGTCGCATAGTCCCCATACACTGCAGCCATTGCCATGGGCAGGGGGTTCAGTATGCTGTATGATATATCTGTATAAACTAAGGGTATCCTGGTAAAAACCCATGAAAGTCATGATATCTATATCTATATTCAGTGAAAATACATTGTTAAAGGGACGTTATGGTTAAGTTGCGCTACTAAAAACCTATCAAATTCAGTAAAAAAACTTTGCTAAAGGGACATTATGGTTAAGTTGAGCCACTAAAAACCAATCAAATTCAGTGAAACAATGTTGTTAAAGGGATGTTATGGTTACAAGTAAAACAGAAAAAAAACCTGAAATTTGCCAGTTATGGTAAGCTAAGCAACCATAACTTGCGCCACCATGCACTGCTAAGACGAATACCATGACATCAAAGGTGACATCACAAATGTCATTCATGAAATCACTGATGACATCACATGTCTGGCTACCCCTTCTTTTTTGCTCACTAACATATCTAGGCCAGGTGGTTTTCTTCAAGTAAAAATGCAAAAGGTACTCAAGGGCTGCCCCCAAACTGAACATTTTGGTAACAATACATTATAAAATGAAAATGTTATTATGAAGGATACAAAACACCGCAGTTACACAGCATTCAGCCCATTAATTTCCCCATAGAGAAAACATGTAATTCTGGAACAGCCACAGCACAAAAATTGATGTGCAGATTTAAACCAAATAAGAAACAACTTGGGCACAAAAGCATTGATTTAAATTTCTTGACTAGTTTGGGCTAAATCCATCCAGTAGGTTTGAAAGTATTTGACAGAGAAGGGGATTCACTCCTCTCCTAAAAACCTTTATCTCAGCTTTGGTGCATTTTACAGCAGACAGGCTGAGCGAGGCTAATAACGTTTTACTTTCTGGATGGATTTTGATGACATTTTTCAAACAAACAGTTTGTAAAGCATTTCACTAAACTGTACATTTTGGGAACAATTTGTTGTACAATGAACAAGGTATTAAAAAAACATAACAATGCAGTTTTTGGCCCATTCAGATTTGTTTTCCCATATAGAAAAATGTCCAGTTTTTGAACAGCCATAGTAAAAAATGCTTGGCAGATTTGGATCAAATAAAAAACAATTTGGGCACACATAATTTAATTAATTTCCTTCATTGATTTGGGATAAATCCATCCAGTTATTTATAAAATATTTGACAGAGAATCAGGTGCCCCCTCCACCTTGCAACCCATATATTGGTTTTGGTGCTTTACAGCAGAGAGGCTGAGAGAGGCTAATTACTTATGACTTGCTTGTCGGATTTGGATGACATTTTCTAAACCAAAGGTTTGCCAAAGGCCCCCACAAAACTGGACATTTTGGGAACAGTTTGTCAAAAATGAAAAACATCTTAAGAAAACATAAACATGCAGATTTCAGCCTACTCCCATTTGTTACTCCCCCTGATTATGCCTGAAAATCCAAATCTCTTCCCTGTCCACAGAGGCACTCACCAAGTGCAACCCTCCTCTTTCCATGGTCCTGCCACTCCTCTCAATTGCCTTTTCCTCCCTGGCCCTCTACTGGCCATTACCCCCTACCACTTTTTGGTTTGTGTGCATATTTTGTCTCAAAGGTGCACTTGATTGAAATGTGAGTATTGAATTTTAGGGGAGTTGTTGATTTAACTCTGATCACATTAACTTTCTCTTAACAAATGTTTGTTCATTGAATTTCAAGGCATTTTCTATACCTTAGTTTCCTCAGAGCTCACTAGCCATGATCTTCAGCCATGAACAGTGGCCACAGCTGAACATGGTGCATAGTTTCTTGAGGCCTCACTAGATATGGCCTTCTGCCATGGCCTCTGTATGTTTTGCTCCACAATCTTTCTTTTGGGCCCACCTGCTATGTACATTGGCCATTTCACACGATTCGTTTGTAACCAAACAGCCATTGTACCCTTCCCAGTAGATGTAGGCACTGCAGAGGTTGAACCTTATTTTCCTAACTCCTTATTCCCGTGATCATTTCACAGTACTAATTTCCAATAACAGAATTTCCTGCGGTAGAGCAGCGATTCGCCGATTCCTCCAGGTCCCCTCACTCCAATCAATGTTTTATTGTCCTTTCTAACCCTTTCGCATTACCCACATCATTCATTGCTTCCTGTGATGGACATTTTTTTCTGAGTGCGTCTTGCAGTGTTGCCACTGTAATCTCATGAGATTCCTGTGGTCTTATTCTGATAAATGGAATATTGTCTACCCCTAAATGGCTCCCCAACCCCAAAATTCTAACTTCACACAGTGTCTTCTTTCCCATTTCTTACCTCTAGCCTGATGTGATTGCTATCACTACTGCTATTGGTATTTATACAGCACATACTGTCAGGCCATCTAAGTGCTGCTGTTCACAACAATCAGTGTTCCCAAAGGAATGACTACATAAACAGAGGAGTTTTTAGTCTACTTTTCTGATGGTCATGGTAGAGTTAATTCCAAAGTTTGATGGCATCCTTTTTCCACCTCCAAAAAGAGTTTTGAGTGCTTTCATTTGCAAAAGCATTTTGATTTCTTTCATTTGAAGCTACTCCTGGTAATGTGGTGGGAATCTCTTGATAGAGCAAAAAAAGAATGGCCAATTTTCATTTCTGAAAAGCCTCTCTCCCTCTTTACTACAAAGTACCAAGGCTGATATACATGAAGGTTTACGGAACAGGGGGCACCCCAAAGTCTCAGTCCAATATTTTAAAAAACTACTGGATGGATTTGCCCCAATCCAACAACAATAAGGGAAAATGGTTAGGGTAAAAACACCTTAAAGGGGTATTAGCCCTACTGTTAAGTATTAAATGCTTTTTATCACACACAAACAACCGTACAGCATATTTCTTATTTGTATGCTACCACTATCCCTAGGAGGAAGCACACCCTATCCCTATAAGGTGATGCTGTCCCTTGGTCAGAGCTGGTGCACCGTCTATCTAATAGGAAAGAGCAGAGAGAATCTATCCCTTCCTCTACAATGTATAGTATTCCAACGGAATTAAAAACAGGAGTTGTTGAACCAGATCTATATTTTGCATGGACATTTCAAGGAAGGAGCCATTTCTGTTTATTCGCCCCCAAAGAAGTGTGTGCATACAGTGAAGCTCAATTGGTGTACTATCGTTCAACAAACACAAAAAGGAGGTTATTCTTTATATGCAAAAGTGTCAAAACAAATCATTTTTTTGGAACCAGTTTTTCTGTTGTGCCGGTAACCCGTAGGTTCTGCGTTCAATTAATTCTGACCAGATAAATCTGATAAATGTTATCAGTTAAATGTTGGTTCTGCTGACATAGAAGTTTCAGTGAACATATACTGAATCCCCAACTCCCTTCAGGGATATCATACAATAGAGGGGTCGACCGGTTTCGATGACATAGTCGGGTGTAGTCATCTCATTCAGGGCCTGTGTTTTTAGTGCATGTTATCAATCGTGTTGTCCATCAGATAGGGTGGGGCCTTCATACCTGATCTCATGCCCCGACTCTTACATCTCCCTGTGGGCTAGAGGGATGATCCTTTTGTTTATGGTGCTATACCCCTGTTATTGCTTATCCTTGTCCCTCGAGAATTCTTCCTGCCGCAGTCCGACCAGTGCGTACAGCAAACAAACAAACAGGTTGATAGGGCAGTTTATCAGCTCCACCCAACATCAAACACTGAATTGAAGCAATTACACAATGAGTGTCTGCTGTTCAAATGCTCATGTATTTACTTAAAAAAACTCAAGGAAATTAATTCAATGATTTGTGCCCAAATTGTTTCTTATTTGGTCCAAATCTGCCCAGAGGTTTTGGTGCTACAACTATTCAGAAACTGCAGTTTTTTTCTATGGAAAAAGGAATGGGAGTAGGCTGAAAAATGCATTGAATGTTGTATTATTAACTTTTTCATTTTCTAATGAATTGTTCCCAAATGTTCCAGTTAGATGGGCCTCTTGAGAAAGAGTTTGTTCCAAAAATGTGCATCCAGATCCATCCTGCAACTCTAAAGTGATTAGCCTCGCTTGGCCTCTCTGCTGCAAAACACCAAGGGCCTCATTACACGGTACCGTAATTAGCATCAAGGTCCCTTTGCTGCACCCTATTTTAACGGCTTCTAAAACCAGCCATTAAGGTCGGGTCCCGCAAAGGGAACGCGTAGTAAGGCGGTAAGGGTTTACAGGTACCGGTGCCCTTACCGGTACCGGTAAACCCTTACCGCCTACCGTGTAATGAGGCCCTTGGTGTTTTGCAGCAGAGAGGTACCATGGTGCTATTAGCGCCATGGTTGCCGCCGGTATTTTACTGTGTCCGCCTTGGTGGATGGCGGAATTACCGCCCTACTCCAAGGTGAGCGGGGGCGGTAATTCCCCATTCAGCAAGGCACTTCCCCATTCCCATTTTTGCCCCCATAGGGCATAATGGGAATGGGGAAGGCGCCAATTACGGTACCGCAAATTGTGGTACCGTAATTAGCACCAAGGTCCCTTTGCGGCACCCTACTTTAACGGCTGCTAAAACCAGCCGTTAAGGTCGGGTCCCGCAAAGGGAACTCGTAGTAAGGCGATAAAGTTTTACCGGTACCGGTGTGGACTTTTTCTCTTTTGGAATATGAATGGGAGTAGGCCGAAAACATCCTTTTTTGCTTTCTTAATAATATTTTTGTTTGTTAACAAATCTTTCGGAAAGTTTGGGGGGGGCAGGGCAGAGGATGTAACAAACTTGTAAAAATATCAGACACATCTGTCCTGCAGGTCAAAAGTTATTAGCAATTCAATTTGTTTGTTTCCTGTGGATCATACTACTCATGTTAACTATAGTGCAGTGACCTGCACACTATAATGCATGACAAGTCTGCAGTGGCGACTCTGTAGTTATGGTTAAAGTTGGTTCTCCCATAGGAAGAGCAGTTTTTGGGTAGCTTCTTATTTTGTCGACATTTGATGAATCTGCATGAAAGAGCACACAAAAAATAGACCTAGATTTTTTTGCAAAGTTTGGTATGGTTTCGACAAGGGGGGTACATGTGTAGCCGTGGTCCCACACTTTTTAAAATCTAGATGAACTTGAATTGCAACCAAAGTTTGCTTGCAGATAAAGCCTGACTCCCTTAACACATTTTCATCAAATTTGCACATGGAGCATCCGCCTGTTCCCAAAATCCTGATTTTCCAAAATTTGGTATAAATCTATCCATCATATTTTTTGGGAAATGCCCAAAACTTAGGTACTGTGATATATCTGTCCGGTCCGATGACTCACTTCCTGAATCAGTGTCTGCGGATGCTTTTGATACAATCAGGCAGCCATGTTACTTTTACAGACATCGCAGAAAGGTGCTGATTGTCAACTGAGAAATGTGAGGTACAGCAAAACTTCAGAAAAGGTGCCAGATTCACAAACTGCACGACCTAGTGCACAAACCTTACAGTAAAAAAATATTTTAAAACACAATATAACACTTGCCTCATAATTGAAACAAACTCGGGGGAGGCGAGGGGGTGAGGATGGGGTAGAATATGCCTAGAAAACAGCAAGAATCAGGTGTGTTTACATCTCCGAAGACTGCAAGCAGTGAAGATGTTCAGGGTCATTGCTGTGATGTTCTTAAACTTGACAAACGTTTGAGAACATGCCATTATGGGTATGTTGGTTTTCCCATGGGAATAAACATTTTTGGGCAATTTATAATTTTGGCACCAATCACCAAATCTGCATGAAACTTTGCGAACAAAATATAGACCCAACTCTGAATTTATTTGGAAAGTTTGGTGTGGTTTCGTTAAGGAGGGGCAAACTTATAGCGGTGTCCCAAAATAAGGTGAGGACTTTTTGTGCAGTTTAGAACTATGGTGCCTTTTGACAAATCCGAACAAAACTTGGTAAATCATTTAGACCCAACTCTAAATATGTTGCAACATTTGCTGTAGTTTCAGCAAGGGAGGGCAAAGTAGAAGGAGGCTCCCAAAAGATTCATAATCCAGATAGAGTTGAATGGAAATAAAATTTCTGAAAGCTGCTGTTATGTCTTCGACTGATGTGCGCATGCATGAGCCTCGTTCTGGCTACGCATGCACGTTGGTAAAAAAGACGGTCCGTGTGGCAGATGCCGCCGGGACCCTGGAACGTACAGACGTGTGTGTATGAGTCTCATTGCATGCATGCGCACAAACGCTAGTACAGGGCGGCCCGAGGCACAGGAAGCCCCCATCACATTGGCGATGAAGCGGGACACGGGAAGAGAAACGCTCGGCACGCATAAACGTGTCATTATGGGTATTTTTCTTCACGTGCATTACGAATCTCACACGAGTGATGGCGGCCATTTTGTTTTGGATGTTGAAGGCGGTTTTGGCCCGCGAGGGTGTTCGTGCACTGCCTAGACACTGAGGTAAACAACCCCTACATTTTTGGACACCCTGCAATTTTCCTCAAGAGGGAGGATTGAACTTTCACTTGAGCTAACAGGTTGTGGGAGAGGAGCAAACATCTCACATCGTCACAGCAACTTTGCCCAAGAGGTCAGGTGCATCGAATCTGAGTGCAGCCAGGTTTGCGGCCTCTAACACGGACTTAGGTGCCTGTGCGACCTGTGAACATGACAGACAACGATGGAGAAGCTCCGGCGGCTGCTAGAGTGGTGAGAAGGCAGCATGGATCCCTACAACCAATGTAAGAATTTGACACCTCAGTCCCACCCTCAAAACTGGGTCCGAGATGGCTTCTATGAATCAAGAAACTTTACATGTTTTTCTCTGCCACTGGGGAGACAGACGATGATGCCAAAGTGGCCACGCTGCTATACTCGGTGGGCACAGAGGTACTGCGCATTTACGAATCTCTTTCCTTACCTGTAGTGAACTATGATGCTATCAAAACCGCTCTCATCCCCCTATCCAACATTGACTTTGACAGGTTTGCCATGTGCGGGGAGAAGCAGCACGAAGAGGAGTCATTAGATCAGTTTTGTGCATGTTTGAGACAGCTAGCCACCAAGTGCAGATGGACGGATGCGGAGTTAATGATCCGCCATCAACTGATTCAGGGTTGCAGTTCAGGCAAGCTGAGGAGGCAGGTCCTGAGGGAGCCTGGCATGTCGCTGGCGCAGATTTTGGACAGTGGAAGGGTGTGCGAACTCGCCGAAAGTAGAGGAGCTAAGATGGATGCGGCCACATGCCCAGGCAAGCATGAGGACACTTTTGCTGTTGGGATACAACCCCAGACAAAGCCCAGGTGGAGTCAGAAGAGGCAGGAATCAACAACACCGCAAGGTAGCCCCAGTATTGTGGGTATGGCTTGCCGCATTTGGAAGACTGTCCAGCTAAGACGAGAGTCTGCGGAAGATGCAATACGACAGTGCACTATGCCAGGATGTGCAGAGCTACTGCCCCGGTGGCCACGCAGAGAGGGCCCGCTAGGCTGGCCGGCGGGTTCAGGAAACAACGCAGTGTCGCTGCCGTTGAACAGGATGTCCAAAGACTTAACATCGCGGAAGATGAGGAGGAAGATGAAGAAGTATTCTTCATCTCAAACTTGGCTACTGGGACCAAGAAGCGCAGACAACCAACGTGCGTTGTAGACATTCAAGGGGTCCCTACACAGGTACTAATAGATACAGGAGCCTCGGTGTGTGTACTGGCCACTAAACATTATGAGACTATACCAGGTCCCCCTCCATTGGACAAATCAAGAGTAAACATTTTCACATTCAGCGGTGATGATCCCCTACCCATCAAAGGGGTGTTTGTAGCCCCTGTAGCCCGAGGGGACAAAGTGATAAAAGCAAGGTTTTTCGTCACTGATGTCAGCCCACAGTCGCTGTTGAGTTGTGTGGCCTCGGAAGCATTGGACCTGGTTCACTTTGCGCTTGCGATATACCAAAGAAACGTCGAGTCACTTCTGGAGAAGTTTGAGAGTACCTTCCAGGGGATTGGCTGACTGAAAGTGGAGCCACTGCGACTGCACATAGATGATACGATCCGCCCCACAGCGCTGAAGCACCCACGAATTCTGTTTCACCTCAGGTCACAGGTTGAAGACGAGCTCAAAGCGCTAATCAGCATGGACATTATTGAAAGGGTGGAGGGGCCGACTCCTTGGGTCTCGCCAATCGTGGTGGCGCCCAAACTCAAACGACCGGGCAAGGTACGCATCTGTGTGGACATGCGGCTGCCCAATGCAGCCATTAAGCGTGAATGCCACCTGACCCCCACGATAGACGATATCATCAGCGAACTGCAGGGGGCCAGGGTATTCTCCAAACTGGATCTAAGGGCAGGGTATCACCAACTAGAACTGCGTGCAGACTCGAGGTACATTACCACCTTTACCACGCACGAGGGTCTGTACCAATTCAAACGCCTCAGCTTTGGGATATCCTCTGCCGCAGATGTCTTTCAGAATTCCATCAGGGGCGCTCTGGCAGGCCTAAGGGGAGTAATAAATATGAGTGACGATATTCTGATTTTCGCCACATCACATGCCGAGCACATGAAGCGCCTAGAGGCGACCTTGCAGAGACTCAAAGACCTTGGACTCACCTTGCATCGTGAAAAATGCAAGTTCTTCAAGGACCGCATTGGGTTCTTTGGGTTTGTGTTTCACGAGAACGGTGTATCCCCGGATCTGGAGAAAGTCAGAGACATCCGCGAGGCTGCAAGCCCCCAGTCGCCGACAGAAGTCTGCAGCTTTCTGGGGATGGTTAACTATTGTGGCCGATTCATCCAGGGGCTGGCATCCCTCTCTGAACCCCTTCGGGCCCTCATGAAAAATGACGCTGCTTGGGTCTGGGGCACGAGAGAGCAAGAAGCGTTCAATTCCATCAAGAAGGCGTTGTCCGATCAGGACACAGTGGCGTATTTTGACCCCTCAGTCGAATCTGAGATCGTCGTAGATGCGAGTCCCGTAGGCCTAGGGGCTGTCCTAATGCAGGAAGATGCGAGAGGCGAAATGGTACCAATCGCATATGCAAGCTAAGCCCTCACAGAAACTGAAAGACGCTACTCACAGATTGAGAGGGAGGCCCTGGCCATCCTGTGGGGCTGCAGGCATTTTAGGCTGTAGATTCTTGGGAAACCTGTAACTGTCATAACAGATCACAAGCCACTTCTTCCGATCCTTGCGGGGTTGTCGTCTAAACCACCTCCCAGAATTGAGCGGTGGATGCTCACCCTCATTGAATATGGGGTCTAGTTAGTGTACCGGCCAGGAACAAACAATCCTGCAGACTATTTGTCCCGCCACCCCAATGAGGAAAGAGAAAAGGGCCAGGGAGAAGTAGTAGAAGGCCAAGATTTTATCCACAATGTTGTGGCATGCACCATGCCGGTGGCGTTGGACAGAATGGTAGTGGCAAAAGAGTCGGCGAACCACGAGGTGTTCAAAATCATCCAAACTGCAATTCAGAATGGGGAGTGGAGAGACGTCCTGCAAAACAATACAAGGAGAGAACACAGAGCCCAGAGGGACCTTCAGACGTTATGGAAGGTTCGTGAGGAACTCTCAATGTCGGAGGACGTTTTGCTGTTAAGAGGGTGGCAAATTGTAGTTCAACAATCGCTGAGGTCTCGAGTCCTGGAGCTGGCACACACCGGACATCAGGACGTGGCAAAAACAAAGGCGAGGCTGGGACCAAAAGTATGGTTCCCTGATCTGGAGGTCCTCGTTGAGTTACATGTGAAAAGATGCTTGTCATGCCAAGCAGCGAGCCCCCTAGAAAGGGAATGGAAGGAAGTGAGAAGCCGTGGAGTACAGTCCACGCAGATTTTGGATCCACCGGAAGGGGTATGTACTTTTTAGTGGTAGTGGACCAGTGGTCGAGGTACCCAGAGGTGGAACTCATGGACTCAACAGCCAGCAACCATACCATCCTGGCCTTAGAAAAAATGTTCGCCACGCATGGCCTCCCTGAAATCTTCTGCTCAGACAATGGGCCGCCTTTCACTGGGAACCTATTTACTCAATATCTGAGAGAAAAAGGAATACTGCACCGGAAGGTGTCACCACTCTGGCCCCGGGCCAATGGAGAGGCTGAAAGGCTTATGAGGACACTCAACAAGGTATTCCGCGTAGCGGCGAACAGTGGAGGGGAACTAAAGAGGACTCTTTTCGAGTTTCTCAGAGAGTACCGAACGACACCCCACCAGTCCACCAGAGTGGCTCCAGCAGAGGCTCTGTTTGGGCGCTGCCTGAGAGGGCTCCTCCCCAAAGTGGAAGGGCGTGAGCCGGGTATTATAGACAATGACAGAGTAAGGGAAGATCGAGAAGTGCACAACGCTAAGGAGACCGAAAGGAGAAGAATGCAAGATAAGGAGATAGTGGTAGGAGACTCGGTGCTGGTACGAAACCGCAGGCTAGCAGTAAAGCTGTCATTGCCCTACGAATCACAATCGTGGGCCGTCATCCATGTTAAGGGATCCATGGTTACCGCGGCAAATGCAAGAGGAACTATCACCCGCAACCAATCTTTTTTCAAAAAAATTGACAATCGGCCCTGTAATGTCGACCCCGCAGTGCCTGCACAACCAGAGGAGGAGGATGGAGTCCCTGAAGATGACCCACCTATGGATCAGATGCCAGCAGTCGGGACTCCACCACCTATCCCGCAGGGGGAACAGAGGTACCCTGCGCAACAAGGCCGCGCTATACCGGTTCGACTCAAGGACTATGTCCTAGACTCTGGAGACTGAATGGGTGACTGTTCCAGGCTAAAGATCCACAGTTGCAAGTGTTAATACTGTTTTCTGAGTATGGTTTAGTTGTAAGTTATTGCACTATTTTGTTTAAAGAAAAAAAGGGATGTTATGTCTTCGACTGATGTGCGCATGCGCGAGCCTCGTTCTGGCTACGCATGCGCGTTGGTAATAAAGACGGTCTGTGTGGCAGATGCCGCCGGGACCCTGGAACGTACAGACGTGTGTGTATGAATCTCATTGCATGCATGCGCGCGAACGCTAGTACAGGGCGGCCCGAGGCATGGGAAGCCCCCATCACAGCTGCAGTCAAACTGCTCGATGGAATTGCTCTAAGGTGCGCAAGGAGGGACAGCTTGGTTCTGAAGGCTTGCTTTTGCAAATTTGGTGCGGATCCATCCAACATTTTTTTTTCTTAAAGTGCATAAATGTAGATACAACAAATAGGGATACAACTTTGGTCCCTAGGGAATGGTCTGTAGGCCATGACCCAGACAATCTGGCCACTTTCCATGGCCACCAGTGACTAGCTATTGGGTTAGTGTTGGCACTGGGCATGTCCTGTAGCCATGTCCAATGTCCAATCTGGGATGCTTAAATGGTCCTGCAGCATGGCTGATGAACATGCCCCAGGGGCTGTGGCCACAGGACAGGAAAGCAAACCATATACAGTGACCTGTGCTCCCATTATGGGGTTATAGTGGTAACTGGGTCAGTGTATAGGCCATAGCCAGTGCTTTTGCTGTGGGTTGATTTATGGGACAGGTAAAATGGCTGAATCACATGGCCTAGGTAGTGTGGCCAGTGGCCATACCCACAAGTCATGGACTGTGGCTCCTGGTCCCACATTTGGGGTATGGTAGCCATTGGGCGAGCGTGCAATACAGGCCTTATCTCTATTGTGGGTTGCTTTGTGCATCCAAAAACTCACTAAAGCTCATTTTCCAGGTTTTGTGGCCACGGGCCATGGTCAAAACGCCATGGAGAGTGTCCCACAGTTCCATTATTGTATAGTGGGCACTGGACCAGGCTACAGCATGTATAGTGGTATACTGTGGGTGGCTTGGTAAGGTCTGGGCATATCTGAACCTCATGCCACAGTAACGTCAGCCATAACTTGCAGCAACAGCAAGTGTTGCTTAAGGTGACACATGTCAATGTGCGCTGCAAAACATATGTTAAAGGCACTTTATAGTTGTTTCATGTATTTTAAAGAAGATTTTTTAATACATTACATATATATGCTGGAACGTTATGAAATATCTTCAGTTATAAAAAGCAGTGCTTTTGTAGTTATGTTGTCCTGCCCAATTTCTACTGTAGATTGGTTGGCGGGACTTTCAATATGTCCAAAGCCCATGCCGGAGGGTTTATGGCCACTGGCGATTGCCACAAGCCATGTACAGTAGACCTGATGCCATTCTGGAGGTATAGTGGACACTGGACCAGGCTAAAGACTAGGTACAGTGGATCTTGAGACCCCTTCAGAGGGGCAGGGTTCATGTTTGATCCTCATACCCTAGGTAGGTCAACCACGTTATGTGCTGCTCAAGTGACACACATCAGTATGTACTGCAAAGAAGGGTTTGTTAAAGTAGTGCTATAGTTCTTTCATATATGTTAAACTTTGAATTATTAATGACTCAAATCAAATGCTGAAAGATCTTGACATATCTTATAAAATTCTTCTCTGATAAACTCCTTTGCAATTTAGTTTTAAAAAAAAAACTTGGTTAAGGGGACATTATGGTTGCAGCACAAAATCTATAAACCAAAGTAAGTTGCAAGTTATGGTAAGCTAACTAGCTGTAATTTGCACCCCTGCCATGTGCTTTACAGACAGACACCTAGTACATCAAATATGGCATCACAAATGACATTATCAATGCAACCCAACTCAGTCTTCTTTTTGAGGGGCAAATATCTTCAGGGGAAGTATATTTGGCATGGTCATATCTGGTGTTACCCCCAGGTAATTGCTAACATCAGGGTATTGTAATCACTATTGGGTTGACTGAAGACTTTCCTATCAATCACCCAATGCCAATTTTGGATTGTATCAAAAAATAATTGTTCATAATTTATCCGATGTGGATCTTACATTAACAAAACAAAGCCATAATTCTAATGAATGGATAAGAAATACTTGGAATTCTATGTTGACAGCTATATCTTAATAGCATTTTGAAGAGCTATTGTACAAATAATTACTCTTAAGATCTTCCATAGTTTCAACAAATGTGCAAGTGTTCCTAACACTGAACTATGATACGAATAATGAAAATTGAAGAATAAATAATCAATGACCTTAAACATTCAGCTTGAAACTCAGTAGGACCTATAACTCATCTATACAAACCTTTCCATCTACTTTCAGAGAGATTGAAATACACATAAATAAAACACCCACATTGAGACTGCCTAATCTCTTTTAGGAAAAAAATCACAGGCAGCTATGAAGGTTAGGAAGTGTCATTGTTCAGCTCTCCTGAAATATTAAATCATGAACATGAACAATGTAACACATTCATCATCTTCAAATTTTAGGGATAAACTTGCAGTATTGCACAACAAAAGCTTTGTCCATTTCGCAAACATAATTTCAATAGTGCTAAACCTGAATAGGGAGATAACAAAACAAATGTAATAAAAGTGTATCACCTTTGCAGACCTCAGCCTGAACTCTACATTATTTGCAATCAAATCTTGGCTATCTGTGGTTTTTCACCTAAAATGGTGACTCTTTATGCCAGCCAACCACCTCTAATATTGCTAATACTTAAAGGTATTTCCAATAGATAAAAAGATTCACACTTTCAGTGTTAAAACTCAAAACAATAAACGTAAACATTGAACTCATTGCTTGCCAATGGTGGCAATGATTCCTAGCAGGTGATAAAAACACATAACTCAATGGATGCATCACAATATCATTCATGATTGCAGCATCCCTAGAGATTCTGTTTACTCAATGAGCAATATGTTCAGATTTAAACATTAGTGTTAGGTTTTCTGACCAGACTCAACTTATGATGGTTGTCTTGTCATTAGAATGCCATAAATGTTTATATTCAAGTTCCGTACTGGATGAGTTAAGCATTCATAAGATTTATTTAACCAAGTAATAACATCATAATATTGAGGCAGTGGTACAACCATTAGAGAGCTTTAAGGCATTCTTTTGGGGCCACTTACTTCAAATGCATTGGAGAGTTTATGATAGATGCATCAGAATTGTTCTTATTTGGGTTCTGTGCTCAGGTGTTTGAGGGAAATGTTTCAGTTGGAAAGGAAAGGATTAATTCACCACATCATTGATGGAATAATATTAGAGACTGAATGTAAAGCTATTACAGCTGCAGGTTGCCCAAATAATTGGTAGCTGCAGAATTAGGTGAAATTCTATTATGTGCATGTAAAGACATGACACAATAAAAAACAACCTATTGATTTTTAGAGGTAGTGAACCAACAGATGCACTTTGAGGAGTTAAGTCTCTCTAACCCGTTCAAGATCTTATTTCCAGCACATGCAATTTTGTCAATTTTATTGAAAAGATCTCATTATAAATGGATTTCAAAATAAATATGATATTCAAATTATTTGTCTTTTTTTAAACAGCAATAAGCTTATTTTTAAAGAAAGATAATTCATTTTGAAATCTTATATTTTCTATTAGGAAAAAAGTTCCCTTAATTGTTGAATTTCATTGAGACAATTTGTGATGCTTTTAGCAGCACACAGAACCGTGAGTAGCACAGAAATTGTGTGTAGACATATTTCTTAACTTGTAACAAAACATGGATGTTTGTTGCACAGATTAAATAATGCATTTGTTTATGTTTAGATTGATGATATACTAGTGCATGGGCATATGTTCACTGAGCCAAAGGATCCTGTCTTCACGAAGGTCTCTACAAATGGAGAATCCTCAAAAGTGCTAACATTTGAACAACTGAAACACATGATACATGTGAATATTGCATGCACCATTCTTTTTTCTGACTATTGCTAATTGTTTTTAACTCAGAATTGATTTTCATTAATTTTGAGAATTCATTGAATTTGAATTAAGAGGAAAGTCTTCTTTTCAATGAGACTAAGGCAATCGAGTTGTACGAAATAGGTTTTTCAATTCATTTGACTATTTTGCCTTTGAACTAAGACTTGTTGCCAGTGCTTGATATTTGTTTGTGTTTTTTATTATGGTCCTAGGAGTTGAAGACTATAACCAGGTACATCAGACTAGATGTCCTGGGATTTGCGCACATTCAAGAGTTAAACAAGATATACCCAGCCCACATATAATATACAAAGCAAATCTCATTGCTGAAAATCTCTGGAATACCACACCATGGGCCTCATTACGAGTTTGGAGGTAGCCATGGTGCTATTGGCACCATAGCTGCTTCCAAACCTGTGTCCGGGTCCGTGTAGTCGGAATGGGGAATTACCAGGTCATTCCGACCTTGGAGGACCCAGTAAGTCCCCATTCTGAGAACCATTCCCATTCGAGCCCCCATTGGGCACAATGGGAATGGGGAAGGAGCTAATAACGGGCCCTTAATGGCATTAAGACAGAGATCATTGGCGGCACACCACTCCTGAATTGCAGACAGACAGTAAGGAATGAGAGCAGGAGTAGAGGCAGCCGAGGGGAGCTTGAAAGGGAGGTGGGTGTCATACACATAACACTGAAAGTTGGAGCAGAAAGCAGCAATGTGGTGGGCAAGAGGTGCCAGGTATTGGTTGAACATCCCGGGAGAAAGGTTAGACACCTGGGGAACACCACAGGTGGAGAGAGAGATAAAAGTGAGGTAGAACCCCAGTTGGAACCGAGAGGGTCGGTCACTGAGAAAGGATGTTAGCCAGGCCAGGACCTGATCATTGATACCCAGGTTATCACGGAGGCGCTTGAGCAGGATGGCATGGTTGACTGTGTCAAAAGCAGAAGAAAGATCGACAAGAGTGAGGACAAAATGTAAGAATCAAGGTTGGAGAGCAGGTCTTTGCGGATGTTCAGGAGAGCAGTTTCATGCTTCTGGCAGCTCTGAAGCCAGACCGATGGTCATGGAGACAACCAACAGATTCAATTTGAAGGTTAATCCGGGAGATGGACAGCTTTTCCAAGAGTTTGCCCAGGAAAGGAGCGATAGAGATCGGGTGACAGTTAGCCGGAGAGGAAGGATAGGCATAAGGCTTCTTAAGGAGGGGGTCACAAGGGAGTGCTTTAGGAGGGAGGGGAAGCTTCCACTGGCAAAGGAGTGATTGCAGAAATCGGCCAGAGCTGGAGCAAGGGTCTCAAAGTGGTATTTCATGGTTCTGGAAGAACAGGGAAGAACCTGTTTTGACAAGACTTTCAATTATCAGACTTGTCTAGAAACGTCAGTGGTGAACAAGGGAAAGGAAGAGAAGGGAGGAGGAGAGGAGGACACAGGCAGCCCAGGAGTGGAGGAGGAGGAGTAAGAGGAAGAGAGGGTGGACAGGATGTCCTTTTAGTGATGAAATGAGAGGCCAAGGCCATGAAGAGGGCCTGGGAGGCAACAGGAGAGGTAGAGACTGCAGCAGGGTTGGTCACCAGAGCTACCTGTCCATACATCACTGAGAATACATGATAAGCAATTAACAGACATTCCACTCATAGATGATTTGGGGCTTTCGTCAAGCCTGTGGCAAAGAGCCAGATTCGGTCCAATAAAATGTCAGTCATGTAACTTGAATTGAGATGTTTGTAGTCAGGGAGGGATGCGACAGAACAGAAACTCGGGTTGCTTCGTATGCAGCAGATTACTGCAGGATTCAGCCACAATTGTTCACACTTTGGTAGTGAGGATTTTTTCAAAATATTCATTAAGTGTTTGCAATTATACCAGTTTCCTCCACTGGGTCCCAGTGCTGGCAGAAACACCCTAATGAGCGGACTGCTGCAGAATGCAGGCACACTTGTTCACACTTCCCTCAGTTTTGCTGGTGCTGATCTCTCTTGAAAGTATAACACTGTTATGTACCTCTTTATCAGTTTTCCCATGGGTTCCTAGCATCAGCAACAACCATTCAGTGAGTGTACTGCTACTGCAAGCAACCACACTTTTTCACACCTTGCCATAAGGTTGTTGGGTTTGCCACCATCCTTACAAAACTTTAAGTAACAACAATAATACATTCAACATACAATGTGGGAGCATCTCCTTTGAACAATGAATTCTAGGTGGATAGGCAAGACCACACTGATGATGAATGAGGCAGATCTACTCTGCATTCCAGGCATTGATAATATCTGCATGCTGTCAATAAATGCAAAGTCTTCTTAGGTCAAAATAATCAAATAATTACACTAGGATGAAAGTAGTGCATTCCCCTCAAACAATGTAAGATCCAGTAGCTGTGGGTACTCTGGTTGCAGGGGAAAAGATAATCAATGATCTGGTGCCAAATAAAAGTGAATTAATTTTAATTGTTTTTTTATACCGCACCTTATAGCACACCTGAGTTCGGTTTCTAAGCACGGATCACGGATTCGAACCTCGGTTGCTCTGCATAGTCTTGTTTTCAAGAACAGCGTGTCACCCCTGTGCTATCCTCGGTTCACAATGACCACATTGGATCATTCTACAAACATGCAGACCCTCCACTAAGTATAAATGCCCCATACTTAGGGGGGTGGCACATTAGAAGCTGTCTGGTGGCTGAACCAGATCTATCAGGGGGTGATGCATGATACAAAGCAGCCAGACTCTACCTCAACAAAAGTTGTTTTGGCACCAAGTCAACATGTAGCTGAATATTAAAGATCTATAAACCCATCAACACGCTTACTATTGGTGACAGATGAAATGTCCTCCAACCACACTGCACCAGAAAGATGATTTTAACTTCTTGGTCGCCTCCTGATAGAATTTCAAAACAAAAGTCTCACCCAAGTTCCAAAGCAAGGCGTATTTTAACAGGCCTTTAAGGCAGTTAGAAAGCTTTTTTTAAAACAAAAACATATTACAATAATTGCATTTGGCCAGTAGAAAAAGAAAGCTCAAAACAATATGCTCCTTGAAGACGGTGGCCATGCTTTGTGAGATTATATCTGACCTATAGACACTGAAGATGCTCAGCAGAGGAAAATACATAACTGCCACAGAAACCAAACTAGAATACTTTGGCAAAATACAGATGTTGAGATGCTAAAGAAAGAATAGGTAAAGAAATTATTTTGCAGCAGTGAATGTGTCTCCAGTGTAGAACAGTGCTCAATGGATAGCCGATACTCAATAGCCACGTGTTGGGAATGTCAGCGTTGGTGTTCCCTCTCCTCAGTAAATGGTTTATTGGTTGGTCAATTCGTATATGTTTTCTCCACAGGTTGATATGTTAGTTAAATGGTGCCATTCTCCTGTAGTGGATATTGACAGCTCTGGGTACATTAGCCATCTTTTTTGTATGTTTCTTCTGGCATTCTAATGCAGTGTAGGACTGGTTAATTGAGATAAAAATGCCCCCCTCCTCCATAGCTCAGGGAAAATCATAATTCGACTTCTGAATATGGTATCAACATTGAGCAGCTGACGGTAGTGTGTTGTGACAGATGGTATCTGCATGCCATATAAATGTGACTGCCTTGCTTCCTGAAGCTTCCTGCTTATTATATCCATCGTTTGCATCACGTGAACTGCCCCAGAGGATAGACTACACACAGACATTGTTGTTATTGCATCATAGAACCATGTAGATGGTACAGAGTGCAACCATCATGTTTTGCTTCCATGCTGAAAATAAATGCAGAACAAAGAATTAGTACCAAAGCATGGCTTTCAATGTAATGCCAGAGCCCAACTCTCTTGAATTTGTTTCTGAGGATCATTTAATGGAATGTTAAATGGCCCAGTTAGTACAAATAAAGTACTAAATAGGTTAAACGTAATCAATTGTTATCTTGCCCTGGGTCGTTTAACTCAGCAGGTCAAAATGCAAAGCACCTAATTGAAGAAAGAATGTGTGTACTTAGGAAACAGAAGTCCTGCCAGAAATTAGTTCACAGGCAGTGCACCACAGAATTCTTAAATCTTGCAATGACAATGAGGAAGGTGGCAAATTAACAGGATGAAGGTTGATAGCGAAATCCTACTCTTAGTACATGTATGTACCCCCTCTGCAGTTGTCCCAATAATGTGGATTGGAAAGGGGAGCATGAAATAGTGGACAGAAATGCCAATCTTCCTTTTTGCATCTAGATTGTGAGCTGACAGCTCAGTTTTGTAAAATTCAAAGTCATAAACATCTACTAGGATCAAATTGAATATTCTTGTCATCACTCACCACTGCCTCTCTAATACAGCCCCTCATACCTCTCACAAAGACTCTCGAAACCTAACTCCATACAACCTATGAGTTCCGCCAACAGTCATCGCCTTCTCGTTTCCAGAGTCAAGTGTAATAGAGCTGGCGGATGCAGGTTTCCTGTGACTGCCTGCCAGATCTGGAACTCCTTACCACTCTCGCTACGCTCAGAACCTTCTTACTGGGTCTTCAGATAAAGCTTTAAAACGTGTCTATTCTGCTGATCAGTCGAACCCTCTTTCCTGATCGTCCTCTCTCGCAACTGACTTTTGGTTCTCCTGTAACAAGTGCCTAGATGCCTCTGAGTTAAGCGCGCTTTACAAATACAAAAATACATAAATAAATGATGGAATTCAGAATGTTGATTCTTACTTGGTGAGGTCTTCATTCTGCTGTTCAGGAGTACACTTTGCACTACTGAACTCATGGGCCCTTATCTTGAATTGACTAAATATGTGGTACGAATCGCATAGTGAGCTCATTTGTCCTGGTGGATATATTTTCCATAACCACACCAGATCATGCCCCAATTCGGACTGTATTCTACTTGCAAACCCTATTTTATTTTGTATTAATTGTATTGTTTAAAGTGCAGATCTAGCTTGAAAGCTGTGGAGGAGTTGTACAGTGTGTGAGTAGTCTGATTTTGGGCTGGCATGTCTTAACAGTAACACAGTGCTGTGAGTTGCAGTATGTGTATTAGTCTCATTCTCTATTGGGAGGGATTAGTCTGTGGTCAGGTGCTGCTAAGAAATCCACATTTTGAGAGATTTGCAAAATTTGGCAATTTTGGGGGCATTCCGAGCTGATCCGGGATTGAGTTGCAGACGGTGGGTGCATTACAAGAGAAGGATCGTTTATAGGTCTTCTCTTTGCAGATGAGTTGTGATCCCGGCCAGATAGTTGATTTGTTGTGCAAGGAGAGTACACCACCTGATAGGTGAAGCTCAGCCACCAGGCACGCTGGTGTGCTACTTGTGAGTGCTTCGTAGATTATGAATGCTGCCTCAAAAAAGTATCCTGGCCTGGAGAGGAAGCCAATTCAGTTTGCACGGAACAGCAGTGATTTGGTTACATTTCTACGCACCCATAACAAGTAGTTCTGCAACATGTTTGACTGTTTTTTAGGGAGCCAAGTGAGTGTGTAGGAGCCCTGTCAGAATAGTATTTCCCTCACTGATGTGCGAGACCACAAGGGATGCACTACATGGAGACTTTCCACCACTTTATTACAAGATGCTGGCCCTCATTAGGACCCTGGCGGATTTTTTCCGCCATCGGCGGACTTTTCCGCCATGGCGCAAAGTCCCTTTACGCCATGGCGGATGGCGGACTTACCGCCCCATTCCGAGGTCGGCGGGGCGGTAAGTCCCCATTGACCCATTTACCCTTCCCCATTCCCATTTCGGCCCCATAGGGCTCAATGGGAGTGGGGAAGGTGTTAATTACGCCACCGTAAACTACGGTGGCGTAATTAACACCGAGGTCCCATAGCGCCATGGATTTTTACGCCCGCAAAAAGCGGGCGGAAAAATGACCATGGCGCTATGGGAACTCGTAGTTGGCGGTAAGGGGTCGGCGCAGCTAACGCTGGCGCAAACCCCTTAGCGCCAGGGTCGTAATGAGGCCCGCTGAATTTTGGAAATACATCAGACTACTTTTCAGAGCTAAAACACCTTATACACATACAACTCACAGGGTAGGATGCTTACGGAGCCCCTCTCCCCCCCCCCTTAGGCATTGACTACAGCTTCACATCACAAAACATAAGATGGGAAAATCTGACTTAATAAATCTTGAATGGAACATCAAGGAACTAGAAGGAATATATGTTGCATTCCGCTATCAAAGACACCATGAGATGTCTATGCCTGGCTAAATTCTGAAATAACATGCTAGAATCAGAGTCTGGAAATCTGCATCTTAAAGGACCTCCTAAAACACTAGAAAAGTCTTGAAATCTGGCTCTTCAACTGAACAAAAGTTATACTTAAACACATAGAGCGGTGAACATGAAACTCCTGAATAGTTTGACTTTCATGCGCGAACACAACCTAAGGGAGCAACATACTTACCCCGTCCTTCTGCCTATAGCACATTGCATGGCTCTCACAAAACTACAACAGGCTCAGAACCTCAGAAGGCTCAGAACCCCCACACCTTTTGATGAGCCACATTTTCTCTCCACCTTACTCACAACACGCATATGCAAACCAGCCACTTGCACACAACTTCAAACAAAATACCCTTCCCCCATACTTCAAACATCATAAGCTAACACTTAAAACTAAAACTGACATACTCAGCCCATGGCTTAACACACGCCCACGCTATAGGCAAAAGGCTGCCCCTCTGGACAAAAAACATTCCCCTTCCTAAAGTGGAACCGTTGTGCTCGCAAGTAACTTGCAAGTCCGTCTGTGCTTTTTTTGCAGAAAATAATTGTACAATTCAACATCCAATTTCTTCTATTGGAGCAACTGTCTTAACTTCCAACTTTACATTAAGCAATGCAATGACATTAGATGACAACGAACATTTTCAATTTGATCCTATCACTGGTGAAACAGTGACCTAAGCTTTAAAGAAACTTAAATCTTCCTCTCTTTTGCATCCAATTCCCTTACATCTTTTTCAATCATTCCAATTAAATTCTATGTCTTTGCTTACTGAGGTTCTGTGTCATTCTTTTTCAAGTGGTCTTATCTGAGAACCTTTAAATCATGCATTAGACACACCTCTTCTAAGGAAACCCCATCTTGACCTCTCTGATCTTTCTAGCTATCGTCCATTTCTCATTTGCCAATGATGATTAAGCTTATGGAACCGATATCTACTCCTTAATTTTTTAGGCCACCTTGAGTCAAATTCCCTCCTCCACGCTTTCCAGGCAGGTTTTAGAACACTTAGAGGAAAGGAATCTGTCATGATTTCTGTCCTTGATAACATGGGCATGCTTTGGGACCACAGTGAGGTCAGAGTTCTTATTCTACTTGACCTCTCTATAGCTTTTGATCTGATTGACCATGCCATCCCGTTTGGACGTTTAGAAGCAGCTGGTATCTTTGGATCTCTTCTTTCTTGTTTTTTTTTTCTTTTTTATCAGATCCTTCCCAGGGATTCTCTCTGTTTCCATTTAAGTCAGCACCCACACCTGTTCCCTGTGGTGTCCCCAAGGGGTCTTCTCTCTCTTCTCTCATTTTTAATGTCTATCTTTGTCCTCTAATATCATCCCATGCTGTATTGTCTTACACCTACCCTTATGATACCCAGCTGATTTTTCAACGTTACGCTCCTGAATCTGATGCCCAAATCAAATTAAGATCATGTGTGGATTCTATGGCGGACTGGATTTCAGGAAGTTGATTGAAGCTAAATGGAGAAAAGACAGATGTGCTGATGATCAATTCCCAGGAATCTGTGGATCTCTGATGTTTGCCTGAGTCATTGGGCTCGTACCCTGCTCCCAGTGCTTAAGTAAAAAGTCTTACTTACTTACAATCTTCTGGCTCCATAGAGGCACAGATTGTTTCTCTGTGTAATGCCAGTTTCTTTAAAGTTAAACTTTTAAAGACAGTTTTGACCTTCATTCCCTCACATTCCCTCACACATCCAGTCTCAAGTGGTCACTCCCTCAATTATGGGGTCTCTTGGCTACTGCAATGGCATCTATCTGGGGCAGCCAGAATTTCTACTCCACCGTCTTCAAATACTACAAAATGACCCACACATTACCCTTGCTAGCTTTACCGGCTCCTGATTAAACAGTGCATTGAATGGAAGACTCTCTGCATCGTGCATCAGGCTGCCGAGCACTCTGGCCCTTCCTTCCTTAAACATGAACGTTTAGCTTATTCACCTTCTAGAAATTTGCATTCCTGTCCACAAACTTTCTTTGTCCCTAGGTTGTTTAGGGCTCACGCTGGTGGGCAATCTTTCTCAGTGTTGGCTCTGTAGCTGTTGAATGCTACCCCATCTCAACTTCGAGAGTAGTCTGACCACCTTCATTTTCATAAGGCTCAAAAGACATTCCTTTTTGTTTAAATCTCTCTGTTAGGGGATGTTCGGCAGTCCTGATCTTTAGCGTCCAGATGCCTTTGAGCCTTGTTTTTGGCATTTTATACATTTAAATGCAGTACAATACCATACACGCCTTGAATGTCTCCTACACTTTACATCTGGAAAGCTTACAAACAGACAGAACACTGGGTACTTCTTATCTGCAGCCTCAACACTAAAACCACAAAAGTGATGGATGGAAGGTTTTGAATGAATCTGAACCACTGGCATTGCTCTGGGCAACCTTCCACACCACCGTTTCTTAGCCCATCTGACCCATTGCAAAATGGGACCAGCCATATGCAAATCAGTCAGGTACTGCTACCAACAGTAGCAGCCCAGCCAGAACTGCTAGGCCGGTCCTCTCTGCACGGAAACACAAGCAACCCAGACATGTTTCAGCATTGTTGGGCCTCCTAAGTGAGGTGCATCTTGGTTCCCTATGGCAAAGCGAGCAAGGGACCCACATCTGGGCATACCCTCTCTCACATAGTGATAGAAACTGTAAACCACAAAAGTGATGGGTGGAAGGTTTTCAATGAATCATTACCACTGGCATTGCTCTGGGCAACCTTCCACACCACAGTTATTAGCCTGTCTGCGCCTTTGCAAAACGGATCCAGCCATATGCAAATCAGTCAGGTATTTCCACCAATGGTAGTAGCCCAAACCAAACTGCTATGCCAGGTCCCCTCTAAACACAAGCAACCACAGACATGTTTCAGCCTTGTTGAGCCTCCTCAGTGAGGTGCATCTCGGTTCCTTATGGCGCAGCGAGCAAGCGACCCATGTCTGGGCATACCCTCTCTCACATAGTGAGACAAACTATAACCACAAAGGTGATGGGTGGAAGGTTTTGAATGAATCCGAACCACTGGCATTGGTCTCGGCCTCAACACTAAAGCACTAGAATGTTGATTTCCATCTCCAGCCTAACAAGCAAACCCACTGATTATCTTCCAGATCCACCAGAACAGTCAGAGCATCCTCTGCGTGGTAGACATCCTAATAACATAACAATGCATATCACAACATAAATATGTATCAGAGAAACACATATATGAAAACCTTTCCTACTGGACAAACTCCATTCATCAGAGAACAGCAAGAACCCACAAATCAATTTGGGTGAAGGTAGTTATGCTACGAAAAACGCTAGTGCTTAATAACCTTAATAACCTAAATGAAAACAAAGGCGTTGTGAAAAGTAGGATAAACCTGAGCCCGTTGCCCAGGCTTGTATAAGAACATGGATAACGAGCACGCTAAGAGATTAAGAAGTGAGGGTGACAAATTCAATTTGTCAGTGAAACTTCTAATCTGCACGTGCACATATTTCAGTCTGAACGGAAAGTGCTCGCAACGGTCGCCTCCCTCATGAATGCAGAGGTAATTGTCCCTGTTTCACTGGTGTACTCGTATGAGCGCGCTGATGTATTACCAGACCCATTACATTACGATCACATAAAGGTCACCATCTTGCGAAAAAAAATGGTTGTGCCTGCTCTTGTACACATTACTTTTTCAAGGAGCTGCGCATTTTTACGATCCTTATTATTTAAGAGGTCTCGGGCATGCAGAATGAACACTGTCGTCCATCTTTCCTTTGAAAAGTCGTCCCCTAAGAGTTAGTGTCAGTGGCAATTCACCATCTCGAACAGGGATGCCGGCATAACAGTTGGAGAGAATATATTTCTGTCTTTTCGCGCCCCCTTACTCCAACAGACACTGACCCAAATCCTGCGAAGGATAGCTCACCACATTCTCGTTTTATTTTTAGCCAGGTAGCTTCTTTTTATTGGTGCTGCATATCGTTATAGTGTTCTTCTTTGACACATACTAATCAGTGTAATATGTTTTGCATTTGGCCATAGTGATTCTCACCCAGCTACTGGTTCGGATGTGTGGCCTTCCATGCATTTATCTATTCATTTCGTCACATTCAAAAGCTGGATTTGAATTCGTATTTCTGATCTGCATCTATTTCTGGATGTGTGAGCACGTGCATATCGACTATTTGGAGACAGTTGCCATATGAAAACTAGCATTGGCAAAGCCAACACTTATTCCTTTTTATATAGGCACGCAATATGCATTTGCCAGTGACTTAACCCAACATTTTTTTTATTTATTTACTTGAATTTAATCAAAAGAAAACATGATTTTTTTCCAAGAGTCTGCTGTTACATATCCATTTCTTGTTTTCAGTTTTCAGTTTTCTTCCATTCTGCGGACGCTCCCTCACCCAGGTCATGTCTAAGGGTCTGGGTCTTTCTATTGTTACAAACGACGGGTGACCCCTTATTACCATTTGTCTTCTTTTCTCGCTGTACGTTTTTCTTCGTGAGAACATCACTCAACAGGTTAGAGTGTCAACTAGATGGATCCTCGCTTGAGATCTGTCTTATCTGCTGAAACGCAAGTTCTATTAGCTTAACCATTGCCACGGTCCATCTAGTAGTCTCTCCTGAAATTAATCTGTTCCAAAGTTCTTCTTCCTCGTCCATCCAAGGATTTGCTATGAGTGGTTCAAGATATCCACATCCTTTTGTTTAGTTTAACACAACATTTGAGGACCTCCTGCCAGCTATACTGAGGACCCCTCCTAACCTCAGGTCAGCAAGAAAGCACGCCCTAGCCTGGACCACCACACATAATGTGCATCATGATCATGCTGCTGCAGGGGCACACTGCACCATGCACTAAGTGAAAGATGTGTTTAAAATCAACCCTTACATCTTTCAGCTATTGTAGAAACAAGGGGGTGGTGCCTGGTCCCTGAGTCCTGACATCCAAATGTAGCAACTCTATGCACGGCTAGTAATATTATGCACAGTAATAATACCATAAGACAATGTTCAGACTGGCTTTGCTAGTATACCAATGCTTGCACATTTGCTTGTTGGATTTGTCCTTAATGCCAGTAAAAATCTGCCTCTACAGGAAGAAAGCAAGTTATTGCTGCTGCACAAATGCTTGCACAAGCACTAACAACTCAAGGCCAGTAAAACATGCAATGCTACAGTAAGGAACCATGTCCTTGCCTGGTTGCCAAAAATGACTCCAGCATGTAAGAACACTAATCATGGTGACTTTGGCATTGCATTTTTACTGGTGTGAGGGGCACTATAAGACATTAACTTGCTAACTGCACTAAGCACAAGTGTCCCCACCCTCCCAATGTAAGAACATACATCATATCAGCCATCCCCCCTATTTAAGTAAAAAATGCCACGCTACACAAAGAAAATGTCTAATCTGCCTACCTCATTATGCCATAAACACCCCACTCTAAACCCTCCTCCAAGTTATAACATTCAACAAGTTGGATTTACCCAAAAATACCAGTGAGACATGAAAAAAACGTCCATGCTCCAGTGCCCCTTGCCTGGGCCCCAGCTTTGCAGGCACACATTCATACATATTCACCCACCAGCCACTCACCTAGTGTGAATTCCCACACATATGGCAGAATGACAGATCAAACACATATTCACACACATTCATATAACAGTCACTAACTCATTTTGTCTATCTCATTCACACACAAATTACATAATAAATAACACACCCTTGCATGACAACATACATCATAAGCATCCAAACACCCATGCACACACACACTCTTACACGTTTCATTTTTTTATCGTACCTGCTGCCGGAAACCGTCTTCTCTGAGCCAAGGCAATCTAGACCTCCAACTCCACCACGCAGACAGGTACCAGGAAGCAGGGACAGCTTCCTGGCTCCTGACTTGTGCAGTGGAGATGGAGACAGAGCGCTTTGATCCCGCACTGGAACTAAAGTATTTCAATTTGAACTCGAACTCCAAATTCAAAAAGAAGTGCAACTTCAAAAAGAAATGCTTTTAACTTCGGAAAGATCATTTTTTTCCAAAGTCAAAGTGCAAAGCACTCTCTGGGCCTCATTAGGAGTCCGGCGGTAACCCTGCCGTTGCTTCCAGCGGATTGCACCTAGACTTGTAACATTTTACCAGTTCCTAGCTTCCCGGTGCCACCGGGACATTACAAGTCCCGGTGGACCGGGAAGCTGCATGCCGGAAAATGTTAGTCCCCATTCCCGTGGAGTGCCAAAGGACTCCACGGGAATGAGTTCACGGTAGCATTGACCGTTACTAACAGTGCTGATGATTCCATGAGTCTCCCTACCAGGACCGTTTCTCCTGGCAGGGTCAGACCTGTCATGTGCAGTGGCCCCGGCAGGCAGACTCAGAGTGTGGCGGTCGGGGAACAAGGGTGCCGTCAAGCTTACCAGAAAACTTGTTTCCAGGTCCGCCACACTCATAATGAGGCCCAGACTTCAGAAAGAAATTATTTCCGTCTGAAGCTGGATGGCCTGGGCCCCCAACCGAGGTCATGGTGCAGCAAGGCCCCCTATGCTGCAGGGGCTGCAGGAGCCCCCGCAACACCAGTTCCCTTTGCGTGCACTGCCACCATGATAATACATGGCCAGACAATGGTGAAAACTGGCAAATGGTGTATATTATCTAGACACATTCTGCCAGTGCTTGAAAAATACCTATGCAAGAGACATCATTGTTGGCTTTACTAAAGTTTGTGTTAATTTTTTAGCAAGTATTTGTTTGAAGGAACAGATGCATGGACACACATATAGTTAATATATACATAAAGAGCTGAAGGCAAACTTGGTTAAGCCCATTTTCTTTTTACATTAGGAGCTGACTTAGGTGCTTTACAGCTGCAGCTAAGCCATACCTTTCAGAAGTCTGCTCAGAAAACACAGAACTAGCATGAAAGAGACCCCGAGGTGCCGAGATCTTTTGATGGAAAGGCAGGTAGTGGGTGGGACTTGCCTTTGGCACTAGTATGGCCTTGGGCAATTAGTGGGTGGGTAAAAAACCCAAGACACAACCACATGTGTGTATCCAATAAGACAACACATCTTTCTCCAATCTGCACTTTGGGCCTCATCACGAGTTGGGGGGGTAACGCCGGCGCTATGCGCGCCGCTGCTAATAGCCCTACCGCCAAACCCCCAGCGCTATTAGCACCGGATCACGGGTTTGGCGGAAGGGTTATTGCCCATTGCCCATTGGGCCCATTCGGGAATTCCTCATTCCCCATTGGGCCCAATGGGGAAAATGTGCACTATTACCGCCGGCGGATTTCCTGCTGGCGGTAATCGGGTCGAAAATTGGCAATTTTGCCACGGATTTCCTCACAGCTCAGAGCTGGGGGGAAATCTGCCAAAGCCATGATCTGGTGGACCCTTAAATGCGGCGGTAATAGCGCTACCGCCACATTTAAGGGTTACCGCCATATGACACTACTTTCAGTGCCACATAAAAGCCAAGGGTGAACATGAAATGAGCCCAATGTCAACATACTTGTTGACAAGGATTTACGTTGCAAGCTTGCTAGTCTTGGAAAACTGCTTGTTGAAATATATAATTGGCTAAATTTGGGTTTATAGAATTTACAAATACAATAGGTTTTAATTTAGTTTTTTTATTTTGTGTGTTTCAGTTTAGTTAACTTTCCACACACATAACATAGGCATTACATCATTCATGTTTTAGCACCACTATATAAAAACCTTATTCCCCATTAATTCATAACAGAATTAAAATCATTCATAACATAGTCAAATATATACGCCCATTAAAGTGTAAATATGGCAAATGTATCTAATACGTTTTTAACCTCAATCCACAGTCTAATTATGGCAAGTGTAAGGGAAAATCGGCTACCAGCAAGACCTGTTAACCAACTATTCAGTGACCCAATTTCATAGAGTTCGTTAACAAATTTACCAAAATGACATTCATTTACCGGTCATTTCTTTGCATTCCGTCATTACACTGTCTGAAGGTTTCCATCTTATCTTGTTGTTTATACAATATACAACATCTTTCTTTTGTTGTCACAGTATACCCTGTGCGACACACCGCCCTAACTCTCACTTTATTCAAATGGAGTTGAAAAAAAAATGTCCTCAAGATAGGATTCGGAAATTGGCTTACATAAGATTGTGCCTTTAAGTAGATAAACCACAACCTGTAGAACATTCTTAGGCTTTTTTTATTGTTCAATATCTTCAAAATTCATAGCCCAATCCCACAAATACACATGGTTCTAGAGGGCTTGCCTAAGGTCGCCTGAGCCCGCTTCCCAATTTGGAGTACAGGAAATTAGATCAAAGAAGGTCTTGTTAACAGCCTTAAAGTCCCTCTGGGTTTAGAGCGCTCAACCCCCACAATATCGCATTTATCAAGATCGTTAAGATTGACGTTCTGTCTGCCATCCTAATCTGTATATAGAGCTTCCCTCTGATCAACTTAACCATGGCAGCCAGGGAAGTGAGTCCCATTTCAAAACTAATTGCTTGTATAGTGTTACCTTGGGATAGGCCTATTAATTCTCGCCATATCGCAACCTCCAGTTTATTTAGCCAATTATCCAAATTTCCAGTGGCAGTATGTATTGCATATACAACACTAGAGGCCAGTTTCTGCTTGTATGTCCTAATTATCCCCAGCAGGCTATAGCCTGCATACATCTTGGTAAATATCATAATTAAGGCCATAGTGACCATCGCCTTAGTTCTCCTGTGATCCAACTATTCTAATCGTTGAACATCTACTGTTATTGCATACCACAAATGACATAACTGGTAGTTCTCTCTATAATTCGACCAGGAATTTAATTGATAGTTGCTTACTGCTCCTCAGACCAATACAAAACACATTAACTTACTCTTTCCAATGTTTACTGTCAGATCATTGCAATAGTAAATATCTTGATAGAATGCAATTGACTGAGTCATTTCACATGTGTCCTTTACTAAATTGTATTGTGCAAGTGTATATGTCTTATTTTCGTTGTGTCCTTTGGTGTGTTTTTGTTTTGCTTCCTTCAGAAGACATATATAGAAAATGAATTTGCACAAATGAAACTGATACTTCAGTTAAACGTACTTTTCTAAGATAGTCACAATGCTGATTTTATTGATAAATCAATTCACGGGAATGCAGATGTGCAAAGTGAACAGGGGAAAGACTTTCCTCTGTCAATATCAGCATCTGCATATTCTCAAGTGAGTGTGAGAGATGTATGCAGTATACCCTCATGACTGTTGGAGCTTTTTGAATATGCAGCAACACTGCATACGGATGCACTACTTTTCAATTTGCCATCTGTGATGCTATAAAATCCTGAATTTTTATTTAGTTTTACCATAGAAATTGAAGGTATGTTCCCAATGGGAAGTGCTGCTTCCAAGCAGACACACTTTCCAAATATGGGGCCTTATTATGAGTTGGCTGGTAAAAATTGCAAATTACTGGCATGCCGGTGCAATGTGTCCGTGGTGCACTGCTGCCGGAATCAACGGTTGATTCTGAGTCAGCGTGCACGCGCATAACGGCATGCCAGTAAAGGCTGCACCAAAATGCTGCAGACATGGGCCATGGGCACCGGCATCCTAGATGCCGGACAGAACAGTACCGTTGATACTGATACCATTCGTACCAGAAGCAACGTCATCGCACCAGAACTGGAAATGCTCTGTTGGCCATCTTCAAAAACACAATCCATTGCAATCCTTTGCCTACAGAACCTGGAATTGGAAACTGTGAACCCTGCCTGCAAGAGAATGACTCAGTCCACCCGCAAAGGCACACCTCGTCAGCGTAAACCACGGTTTACCGACAAAGAGCTAAACATGCTTGCAGACACCTTGGTCCAGCATGCGGATGTGGTGTTCTGCTCAGACCTGCGCCGTGCCGCCCAAATGCAGAAAAAAACACATCTGGGAGGAGGTGGCCCAGAAGGTCTCTGCAGTGGTGACAACCTCACTGAGTGTAAAAGACTGCCGAAAAAGCTGGGACGATCTGCAGCTGTGTGTCCGCAACATCCTGTCAGCCAACCGTAGCCAGGCCCAGGCAACAGGTGGCGGACCATCCCCACAAATCAAGCTAGCACGGTGGGAGGAAATGTGCAGCTCTGTGATTGACACGGAGGCCATTGAAGGAGTCGGGCATGCTGAGATTGGAGTCCCATCATTGGCTGATGACGGTGAGTGACCCTTAGCATAATACAAAAGTGAAGACACACACAACACCCCAAATACAATAGTGGAGTCCAAATGGCAAGTAGACGACAGCAAATAGTTTGCCCATCACCTACCACCTAAAGCCTGCCCTAACACAAATGCTACATCCCTGTCACAGAAACACACAACCAACCCCACTGACACAAAACACATGAGTCCCCAATTGCAAACACAAGCACCATCTGCATGCAGACACCCACATGTGCATCACCGTAGAGATGCAGGCCTCACCACTGTGCCATCTCATTTCATGGTGAACACATCTCCACTACTGATTGCACACCTGAGCCCCAACCACACAGCACATGGCACACAGCCTCTGAGGCATGTCTACAGCACGCAATCCACTACACACCTATAGGCCACCCAACAGACGCCACGAAAATCATGGCTGTGCCAAAGGATGCACAAACACTGCACCCCACCACCAACTCCTGTAAGCACCATGGCTGCCCCTCTAACATGCACACGACAATGCACAGGACTCAAAATGTACTGACATCAATGTATGTAGGATATACCTTCACCCATGACTCATGCCCTGCCTCTCCATCCCCCACAGGCACGGGATCAGACAGCGATGCCGGACACACCGTAAAAACAACAAGTCAACTCCAGCACACAGGAGCAGATGGGATGATGATGGCACCAGGCCGTCCATGTCAAGGGCTGGCCCGAGATGAACCACCGCCCCCAAGCCACAGCACCCCAGCCAACAGGACGCACAGGCCGGAGAACTTGAGGGGCAGCCAGCTCAGACACCTGGTAATGTGCCCCAGCCAGGAAACATTGGTGCCGTCATGGCATACATGCCAAAAGGCACACGGGCCCCAATGGCCATGGCCAAGAAAACCCCTGCCCCACAGCAGACACCTCATGTGGGCGAGGAGGGTTCACCAGCGGGCAGCGATGTTGAGGGGCCGCAGTCAGCGGCCACAAGTCATCTCAGTGAGGCGGCTCAATCCGCCCAACATAGCGCGGAGGAGGACAGGCAACAGACGAGGCAGACACAGCAGACAAATGCATGTCAGAGGACATTGAAGCAACACCATCCATGCCGCCCACACCACAGCACTCCTTGGGACGTGGATCTGGTGGTCGCAGCTCTGGGGAGGAGATGCACGGAGATGTATTCTGCCGTCAAAGGAGTCCCACTTCACCTCCTGTGCAACCACTAGCTGGACCTACCATACGGGACCTTGAGGGGTGCATGAGCCGCATGGAGGAGCGCCAGCAGGCCATGCATGACACGGTGAGACAATACCTCACAGAATGGGAAGCCACAGCCAGGCCCATCATGAGAACACCCAGACAGTCACTCGTGCTGTCTACCGCGTGGCCAGGTGGGTGCGCGAAGGCATGGCATCTGTGACGCAGGCGCTCACACAGTTGGCTGCCACCATGGCCCAACATCATGCTGCACTGGCTGAGCCACAACCCTGACCATCGGCAAGCACAACCCCGGCGAGCTCGACCCAGACAAGCCCAGTGCATAGGTCGCTCTGCAGTATGCACAGGCCAGATGAGCAACACCCTCCATCCAAAAGGGGCCGTCAGTAGCCGGGCACACATGCAGGAGGGAGTCCGGTTGGACTTGGATTAGGTGCAGGGGCGTGGGTGTGTGGTGGTGTTGAGGGATGGGGGTTGGAGGGTGGGGGTAGGGGACGTGGGTGTGTGGGGGTTTTGAGGGATGGGGTGGGGCACTTTGTAGAACAACAAAGGGGTGAGGTCCACATTTATACATAGTTCACATTTAATTAATACAACTGGTGTGCATATGAAGAACACATGACTGGACATTGATTGTTGAGTGTGTGTACATTTATTTCTAAACTGTGCCCAGTGTTCACCATTCCCAGTGCCTTGTGTAACCCTGTCCATCAGAAATATTGTGCAATCAAAGATTGGCGTACAGCACGTCCTTCAGGCACATTCTGCTTTGGCCGATATGCAGCATCTTCCCCATCATCCTCCTCATCTTCCGGTGGAATTTGGTCCATGTCAGGTGGCAGAGGTACATTGCGCAGGATGCATATGTTGTGCAGCATTGCACATACCAAAACAATCTTCCCCACCTTCTAAGGGCCGTATATGGTTGCCCCACCCGACCTGCTGAGGCAGCGAAACCGTGCCTTCAACAGCCCAAAAGTCTGCTAAATCATCAAATGAGTGCGTGCATGCACATGATTGTAGTCCTATTCGTGCCTGTTGAGTGGATACCTGACAGCGGTGAAGAGCCACAGCTTCAGGAGATACCCAGCATCACCTGTATGGGAGCAATTGAACATTTTATTGTGAGGCTTTTTGGCATTCCTTGTGTACACTGGCTGTACATTGTTCGTGGCCAAATGCAATTGATATTCACTGCCAGCTATTGACATTTAATTAGAGCAACACTCGGGTTGGTGTACTTGATGTTGATCCATGGTAGGGGAGCATGGGAAACGTTCAGCTCTCAGGGACCTTAACACTCGATACAGAACTCACACAGATGATGTCAGTAGGTCCATGATGTGCACACATGTGATGGCTGTCTTGCAGTGGAAGATCCAGTATACATGTAGGGCACTGAATGATGAATTTCCCTGATGTGCAACATGGTACACATTGTTTTTCCAATCATGCTTCCAAATACTTGATGACGCCATGTACATGTCCGTCCACACCTTCACCCATGTGACCATGGCACAATGGAATTGGTGGTATGGTCCACCTGTGTAGGGAGACGATTGTGTGATGGCGCTGGGTGTCAACTTGCATGGTGGAAGTGAGGTTCTGTGTAATGGTCCTGCAGCATTCACACATGTGTCAGTGGTGTTGCCCACTTGCTGAAATCTTTTGTCTACATCCATGTCCCATTGGTTTTTTGGGTGTCCCTTCAGGTGCACGGAATGGCACGGTGGTGTGCGGTGTACCTGTCGGGCAGGGGCAGTGACAGGGGATTTGCTGAGAGGCAGTTGGATTTGACTCAGTCATGGCTGAATGACCTGCACTGTACTTTGCTGCGCTCATGTGAATTATGCATTGTGACTGCAGATTGGTGCATTGTGGTACCTGTGTCTCAGGTCTGATGATGTACCATGTGCAGGGGTGGGTGCTGTGTTTGTAGCTACCATTTACACATAGCTCTGCGGCCAAGGAACATCTGCATCCATTGTCATTCTCATGCATCTCGTCATAATCATTGGGTTCACAGTGTTTGGCACCCAGGATGGTGTCCCCACCACAAAAACCTTCATGGCCCAGCCAGCAGACAGGATGCATATGCTTATTGTCCCCCCCCAACAATAACCCACATGCCCCAGCCAGCAGACATGTTACATATGCTTGTGGTTCCCCCCCCAACAACAACCCCCATGGCCCAGCCAGCAGACAGGTTACATATGGTTGTGGTCCCCCCCAACAACAACCCCCATGGTCCTGTGCTTGGACTTACCCAGCAGCCAGGCATGTCGTGCAGCATGTCATTCCATGTAGCGGGGAAGCGTGGAGTTGCACAGCACCATTGCATCATGTGTGGATCCCGGAAATCTGGCACTGCAATGCGTTATTATCTTGCCTGCCTCACACACTATCTGGACATTCAGGGAGTGGTAGAGCTTCCGGTTGCGGTACACTACCTTCACAACATGCCTGACTATCAGCTCCACATGGGTGCAGTCGAGGACACCAATGACGTTTGGCATGCCTTCCAGTGCATAGAATGCAATTGTGGTGGCATTCACCTCCTCCGCAGTAGCGATATGTGGGGCCTTGCATGTTTCAGGAGTACATCCAGCACCTGGCTGAGCACACGGGATTATCATGGTTGTGAGATGCCATGCAGCTGCCCCACTGTGTTCTGGTAGGTGCCTGTGGCAAGGAAGTGGAGTACAGACACTACCTTCAGCTGAGGAGAGATGACGGTACGGATGTTGATCAGGCTAACCAGGTCATCGTGAATGAGATCCACAATTGTGCATATTGTGTCCCTGTCCAGGCGGTACAGGGTGTGGATCTGTGCAGGGGTTAAGTCAAATGGAATGGCCCTTGTGCGAGGGATTGGTGGCTGCCTGTGGGGTACCACTGCCTGCACTGGTGGTATGTGCTGGCCCAGTTTTACCATCCTTCTCCTCCTACGCCTCCTCTGCATTCCCTGGTTTAGTGCCTGCTGGAGTAGTAGCAGTGCAGGCATGTCCTCCAGCCCCTGTATGGCAACTGCTAGTGGTATCATTTTGGACTTGGAATGGGTGTGATGTGTGGGTGTGCTCCTTTTGTGCAGTGCCTGACTCCATTGCCTGTGCTGATTGTGTGCACCTGTGGCAGTTTGGAATACAGCATTGCTATTAACACCTGTCCCGCGATGCCGGTATTGCCGGCATCATGGTGATCTTTCATACCGGCATCTGGATTCCGATAGGTGCATGTCCATGCAGCTCGTAATGATCACTTCCTTACAGCAAGCTGGTGTTACTGGCACAGTTGCTGCGTGCCCGTCCCCATACTGGGTGGCCACTACCAGGTCACTGCGGGTCCCTGCGGTTGCCGGTAGCACCGGTATTGCGGGTTGTAATGCACCAGTCCGGTGGACAATGCCGGTATTCACTTACTGGTATCCTTATTACGCCCCACCTACCTTGTAATGAGGCCCATGATCTTTTTCTAAAAGTATATCTTTTTCTTTCAGTATACCTCGGCTAATTTCAAGCAATTCACATAGTTCTGCTGAGCACAATTTACAAACATCTCAGCAGCTGAAATGTGATTTGGCCACCTTATAGAGAAAAGTATCATTTACTTCAAATGTGCACATGCAGGAGTTGAGTGTCAGCCTCTCATGCAGGTTTCTTTCAAAAGCTCTGCTGGTATTAAAGAGACACTTGTATATCATACAGCTTTCTGTTAGTGTCCATAACCTCCCAACACAAATTTTAGAAGGTAAGAGAAAGGATTGTATCAAATTACAGACAGGCGGCTTAAGGAAAAAATCCTCTTCAGCAGTAACTGGGTGACACTTTTAAAAAGTACATCAGCCCAATTATTAAAGGCATACATCTGGTGGTAGGGCATCTTAAACTTTGAACAAGTGTTAATTAAAAAATAGATATACTGAGTCATGAAGGCATTAGTTTTAGCATTCAAAACAGAGTTTTCAGACATACCTTATACCCCACAATCTGGCTTTTCACTTTGGCTTACAGATGTCTTCAGATATCCCAGGAGGAGAGACACAATCCATTAGTGGATAGTGGTGGAAACACAGACTCCAAGGAAGCCTGCAGAATACTTGAAAGAGGAGAATTAATATGGAATCCCTTTGATATGTGAAACACAGGCGTGAGGAGAGGCCCATGGAAGCCTAGAGGCCAGAAGCACTGTACAGCACTTCCCTATCATGAGAAGATCATCCAACCATCACCATAGTACGTATTCTTAGTTGCCATTGATCCACTAGGAGAATGAGCCACATACAAGTAAACACACCCCTGGCTTATTTTATAGCCCACTGGACACATTTGGCTAAGGAGGTGGAAATGACTAGTTAATAGTGTTTCCTGAGGGAAATAAACAGAACACCCTTGGAAGTTCACAATACTTCTTCCCCTATTACCATTCTTCAAAACAATTAAGGACACAGTGTGACAAATTGGATTGTGCCCTGCAGGCATACAAGGGCGAGTAGAAGCTAAAATGGCCACTCAGCCCTGACATTGCTACAAACGAAGAGGCAACACAATCATAAAGTAAAAACAGGCACAGTTAAGACATAGGCCCTAATTACGAGTTCGGCGGTAACCATGCCGCTATTGGCAGCATGGCTGCCGCTGAAATCACGTCGGGGTCCGGGTCCTCGGAATGAGGACTTACCGGGCCATTCCGAGTTTGGAAGGCCTGGTAATTCCTCCCTCCAAGGACCCAGACACGGTCCTTCCCCATTACCATTTCAGCCCCCATAGGGCTGAATGGGAATGGGAGAGGGAGCAAACAATGGGCCATTACGAGATGGCCCATTGTTTGCTCCCTCTTCCCCTCGCGGGACCCGGTAAGCACGCCTGGTTTTCCCAGGCTTGCTTACCGTGTCCCGCGAGGGGAACTCGTAATGCGGCGGTACGGGGTGAACAGCGCCGGCACCTTTTACGGCGCTGTTCACTCCGTACTGCCAGGGTCGTAATGAGGCCCATAGTGTGAATGTGATCCAGTTGTAACCCAAATAACACATTAACAGAGTCCAAATGAAAGGTACTGTCCAATCAAGGTTCCATAGAAATATATATACTTTAAATAAATACACCATCTGCAAGAACACTACATGATAAACACTGTACAAACCCATCCCTATGGAAAGAACAGAGACAATTCAACAGACACGAGAATATAACATTTTCAGTATGAAGACATGGTGACAAGCAAATTACGAACCACAAAAAGCATATGTCTTTGGATGAAAATTGTGCAAAAGTGACCTAAACAGTGTCTAGGGCCCAAATGGACCATGCTTGCAGTTATTGGTCTATAGTACCTGGTTCCGGGTCTTTAGAAGGTCGACAGTGTCCAACCGGGCTTCAAGCAGTGTGGGGAGCGAATTGAGCTCAGTTCGGGTAATCTTACAATCGATGCATTAAGAATGCAATGATTTGGAAACAGTGAAAGATTTACCAGAACAGGGGTCAAGTTACTATCAAACTTGGTGATTTGAATGCCGTCTCCCCTGGCACATTGGATGTAGAGGCAGCGCCAGTGATTCAAATAATTAATTTTGTCAGAGCCACTGTGAGACTTCTAGTCTAAGAGTCACAGATTCAAATACAGCGCATGCTAAGTATTAATTACATGGTAAAACGCAGTGGTATTGTGCTTCAAAAAGAAGCAATTGTGAGTATATCAAATAGACATTATACAGGGTGTCCTGAGGAAAGTGCTTACCCAAGAGATCATTTCACCATTGAAACTGGTCAACATGCATGTATAGATGGCATCTCAATCAGCTGCCACTAACCTCATTTCACTTGACCTTCAGGGGATAAATAGGTAACCCCCTCTGAGGTGATCAAGTGGGTCTTTAGATTTTCATTTTTAAAAAAATAATAATAATTTCATTCAGCTGATAAATCAACTTTACACATTTTCTTCTTATAACATTTTTAAAGTTGAAAAAATATACATAAATTCACTTATCCTTTGAGAATCATAATTCACATTATTACATCTAAAATATCATATGATTATAAAACAGCACATGCTTCTAGGTCTTAATAAATTGTCAATGTGTTAATTAGTTAAAAGTACACCTGGAAATCCAATATTAATTTCACATTCATTGCATGCAAATAATTTAAACCAGCAATTCGTATTGATACTTTCCGACCTGAAAACGATTGTCCCATAACTCTTCCTTTGTCACTTTTGCAAGTTTACAGAAGCGACAGATATTTTCACAACCCTGGATGACCTTACGTTGAGTTTGAATGCCCTTGGTAAGCCAAAGATTAAACCTAAGTCTCATAAAATTATTTCGATGTTTGATTGAGGGTGACTTTTGCAAATCCTTTTTGACCATACCATATTTTTTAATGTGAAATGGATTGCCGTTGAAGTTTTTGTGCTTCAGTCATTCCTCCCTGGTAGAGATCCAGTCTCTTTCAAATAATTTAGTCTTTACTCAACATAGATTCTCTATCAGGACTTGTATAGTAACTTCTATTTCACATAGGGTCTGAATGACCAAATTACTCCATTTACGGACAAAATGAAGTCGAGAGCTGAACATGTATTTGGCAATAATACTCAGTAGCATTTCAGCATCTGTGGCTAATAAACATGTTCTAAATAATGATATGAGTTAGCATTTATATCTAGCATATAGTGATATGAGGCCACATTTGTGCCGAACCCACACTACCGGCACACACTTTGGTAACTTCAGGATATTTCGCCAGTATCGTCCTTCAAATTTCAGGAATATTTGTTCGCTGAAAAGTGGCTTCGTTTCTGCACCATACAATAACATGGGAGTAACTTTCTGAAGATAGAAAGTAACAATTGAATCTATGATAAATTTTCCATATCTTTTCATGATGATGGTTGATTGGGATATTGGTGTCTGCAATTTGCTATCTAAGTTTATCTGATAGTATTTGTTATATTCATTATTACCAATCACTACCCCCAAGTATGTGTATTGATACACTTTCTCTAGCTTCACATTGTTCAGTGTCCATATTTGTGGACATCTATTCATAACATTCTCATTGAATATCATGACCTTTGTCTTACACAAGTTGATTGTCATAAAATGTTGCTCAACATAGGTTGACAATGCATTTAATTACCACTGGAGCCCCTGAGGGGTTTTAGACATGAGTATCAGATCGTTTGCATAAAATAGAGCAGGGATCTCACGGCCATTAATCTTACGTGCATAACTATTGAAGTTTTCAAAGTCATCAGACATATCAAAAATGAAAAAATTAAAAAGGGCTGAGGCTAGGATACATCCCTGCCTTAACCCATGAAACGTAGGTATTTGCTCTGTTAACGCACCTTGCAAAGATATACAAACTCTGATCTGAGTATCAGTGTGCAATGCCTCAATCAGTTTGCATACATGTACAGGGCACTCTGCTTTTCTCAACTTATCAAATAGCATTTGTCTCAATACAGAGTCGAAAGCCGACTGAAAGTCAACAAAGACCATATACAGCAGTTGACCAGAGGAAAAGTGGGCTTGTTGTATTGCAGTAATAGTAAACAAATTGATCGAGGTTCCCAACCCTCGCACAAAACCTGTCTGGCACTGATTTTGTTGGTGGAAGTGTGAAGTCCATTCATGAAACTCACTCAAGATGATTCTTGAAAAAAACTTGCCTGGCGCATCCAGAAGGGTGATCGGTCTATAATTTTTAGGACTTGACTGATAGCCCTTCTTGAATATAGGTACTATAATTGAATGTCGCCATGACTGGGGGATGTTTCCAGATGCAAGTACTATACCAAACCTATTATACAATATTCTTGCCTATACCTCTGGATTGTCTTTGAGCATTCGATTATAGAGCCCATCCGGGCCGGGTGCTCGAGAATTGCTAGATTTGTTAATAAAATGTAAGATGTCGTTTTCATAAACTTTTAACCGAAAATGCGGACTATGACGTAAACACTTAGAGGTGGTGTTATCTTTAGGGCTCTCATATAAATCATTGTAGTATTGCACCCACTTTCATTGGTTACTCCACTTATTTGAGCTTATAACCGAGTATTAGAGGTCGCCAAATTGAGGTATCCCCCTGTTTGTGCTGAATTTTTTCCACATGTTGCTCTTAGCATAGCCTCACAATCTTGTTGGTATAAATGGATTCTTCTTGCCCGTCGCCATTTATTATACTGGCATTTTAATGATTTTAAAAGGCTGACTCTTAAATGTCTAGGCTGCTGCAATACCAGCAGTCTCTGCCGTCTCAAGTCTCTTTTACGATCTCGGGTAGCTACATTAAAAGCATGAGTTTTCTTAAAATGAGTACCTATTTGTGTTTTAACCTGGATCTTGAACATTTGAAGTGCATTTACATAGTTGATATTCACTATTAATAGTTGTTGCTTATTCAAATTCTGATTCTCTGTTAAGTTCTCATTCAACTGGTAAAGTGTCTGCATATTGCTTTTAAACCGTGTTTTTGAATGATTAACTTGCAGAGCACCCTGATATTGTTTGCACTTTCTCAGATCATTTTCACCATGTAAGACTAATTGAAATGACAGTAAAGTATGATCACTACTATGCTGTTCACAATCTTTAAATACTTCAATTTGATCAAAGGTTCTTGAATCCACATATACATAGTCTATCGTGGATTTGCTTACCCCGCGAGCCCATATATGGGCAGCAGGAACATCTCTTTCGATAGCCCCATTCAACATGTACATCTGGTGTGCTTCCATGAGCGATGCCCACCTGATCAGTGCTGCTGGTTTTGTTCCTATACTGTCATTTAGGCATTGCAAATTAATATCCCCAGCTATGATGACATTCTTCATACCTGGGGTAGTTTGTACATTAGTCATGAAAGCGACTTCAATTCAACACTACAGCTAAGTCAATGCCTATTCTGGGATGCTGATGGAAGCCCTTATTGATGTATTTTTATGTCCAGTTCATTTACCTGGATGACAACCCTTATATAACATGCCTCTCTCAGAATCCCCCCGACCCTGCTGAGCCAAGAAGTAGGTTTGTTTTGCAAATTTAAAAGGTTTATTTGAAAATTAAACTATATATATATATATATATCACACTTTTATAATAAATTAATGTTTGATAGCACACTTGTGAAGATGATAGTGATCAACAATGGATAATGTTACAGTAGCACAGTACTTGGTTACTTATAAATAGGAACAGAAGAATAAGGTGGCAGAGAATGCTTTATATGGTTCAAGGAAAGGCAAGGTGAGACAGAATGCAGCACTGAAATAACCTTGATATATGATTTCAACCAAAAGATAATATGATCACTTTTTCTTGAACAATTCACTCCCCCCCTATGCAATGTAAGGAGATGAAAGGGAGAGCATACAGTTCTCAGGAATGCAAACAATATAATTCAGTTCCCCCCTAGCAAGCTTAGAGGAAACAGGTGGGAGTTTTAAACACAGGCCCAAAATGCTTAGAATGTAATAACAATGAATTGTAAAATGTGCTAAAATTGCTTTTAATTCCCTCTAGGAGGTTCAGGGTAGGTGATGGCTACTTTATATTAGTTCAGGATCACTTTAGCAATGCTCTATGAATGATTGTCAGGTTGTACATGAATTTCAGCAAGAAAGCAAGGACAAATATTTTTACACGTGGATGAAATTAAGCAAAATGTCAAATCGCGGCAAATTTAGTCGCGTGCATCGAGCGTAATTACGTAGGCACTATAAGGAGTAGGAAGTCGGTTCTAGGCTCGTTGGCAAGCTTAGAATCTTAGCTTTAAGATGAAAGTTAAAACTGGCTCAAACGGTTCCAGAGATACGGCCAATTTAGTAAAGGTAGATTTTCGGATTTGAAATTTTAAAACTCAGAATGACAGATGACAGTTTTCAGTTTTAAAGATGACAGAATGACACAATTCTAGGAGGCAGTTCTAATAGGCTAAAATAGTTTAGATTAGATTATTTTAAACTAAGAGATTGGTTTTGGCACAGTGCTAGCTGGGTACTCACACTAGATTTTGGACAGGAATGCGACTTCGTCACCGATCGGGTCAGGATTGGCTGGACTTCTGCTAGCAGATCTTCACAGCGATCTGGTCTCTGGTTCTCTCTGGTTCCGGATACAGCAATGCTTTTTGGATACTGCTACAGGTTCTTGCAAAAGTTGTTGGCAAAGAATTCAAACAGCTCACCTGGCTGTTGAATAGTTTGGTTGGTTTTGAGGCCTGCTAAAGAGGATTCAGCTTGTGGTTTCATGCCTCTCTGCTACAAATTCTGGAGTTAATTTCTGGTCTCTGGAGATTGATGGATTTGAAGTCGGGATCTCTGGATGTGAAGTCTGAAGTCTCCCGGCAAAGCGTCCTGCAAGAAAGTGGAAAGTGAATCCCTCTACCTGGGTTTCAATGTTCCTTTTATGTGTTTTGAAAATGGGTGTGTGCCTGGGCCTAGCTAAGCCTGCCCCTCTCACTTATCATTGGCCAGTTCCTCTTCTCTTCCTTGATTGGGGGAACTGGGTTGTGAGTCAGAGTGATGAGGTAGGTTTATGGTCAGAGGATCCTCCCATTGTCAAATCGCACACAAATCTATTTCTGACCCAAATACATATTTATCTATGTACCAATTTTCTAATATTATAGGTCCAGTTAACATATTTTCTGTAGCACCAAACCATCCGATCCCTGACTTTGTACGATGTCGTGTCCATTTATGACATAATTCTCCCCTTTTCATCCAGATAACGACCTCTAAACCTTTCCAGATTTTACACAAATGTGCACCAGGGATATGGGTTTCAGATGATAAAGTGTCAGATTTTTAACATGCATACATTTGGAGTAACAACCTTTTTTTCCGCTACTATCCCCAAGAACATACCACAGGGTCCTAACACCTCTTAAAATGTGCACAGAAAAATAACAAGAATAATGATGTTATTTATATAATTTTTACAAGTCTGCACTATGAATTATCCATCTTTTTTAAATCATGCTCTGGCCCCAAAGGGGTGTGGTTTTCCAAAGCACATGGTGGAATTTCTGGTTTATCCACTTCCCCAAGCTCAGCTTGCTCTCACAGGCACTGCCCCTGCCAGTTTCTCCTAAGAGGAAGCCATTTTACGACCCCCCCAATATAACATTTGCCTGAGTCCAGGACAGGGCTTTGTTTAGTTTCCTGTAGTCCCCAGGTGCTCCTCCCCTAATCCAATCAGAGAGGTGTCATCTCCTTTTGACAGGGGCAGCAGAATGCAGCCAGGCCTGGGAAGAGTTGTTGAACCAGTTCAACTCCTGTCGGGGGTAGTTGTCAGGCAGAATTCAGCTAAATGTCACTTTAGTTCCCAGTTTTCTACATTCAAATCAAACTGACGATTTTTGCACATGCAGCTAGAATGCTGATTCTAAGTTCAAAACTATGACATTTAACAGTTGCAACCTATGTTACACTCAAAAGCAGGTCACTCATTTATTTTAAACATTTCGATTTTAGTGGCTTTCTGTCCATTTAACTTAAGCTGCTGACATCCCCAGCTATTTTTTATATATACATTAAATAGTTACTTCCTTCAAGTCATTTCAGAATATAGTTTTACATTGTATCCACCTCTTAGCAAGTCTTTCCTTGGCCTGGTTTGGGTTCCTTTGTTCAGTTTTACACAAAAGTCTGGTGGTTTTAAAATGCCGGCTTTCTGATAGTGGTGAGCACCAGTATTGCATCCATTTTTGGCATTAAGAAAATTCATTCCCCACAGTTCTGGGTTGCTTTTGGCAATCAGCATTGCCATTCCCAATGGTTTCAGGCTACTGTGTGTGTAGCCCAATGGTGGTTTTAGGCAGTGCCCTCCTGTGCTCACAACATAGGCAAAAATGGGTGGCAGCCTATTCTTCATGTTTTTCCTGTGCACTCTCTGGGGAGTTCTGGCCATCATGATGTTTTCAATGCCAGTAATGCACAGTTTTATGGTAGGACTTGGATGCATGGGTAAAAACATCCCACAGTCACTATCTCTTCCAAATCACCAAGAATTTCTTATCAAATATAACCATGGGATTTCTGTATATATTTATTATAGCCATGGCTCCACCATAGCCTACAATCTTAGCTAATTGTATATGATTATTGGGGGATGCCCAGGATTGGAGTTTCAAACCTCTCCCATTCTTTATAGGTTAAAGTATTAAATGTTGTTGGGTCCTGTGCAATAAGAAATCCCATTGCAAACAAGTCAACTTTTGCTAACCAAATAGAATTCCTTACCACTCCTGAGGATATCTAGAGCCTCACTATAGATAAATCTTGATTGTCAACAAATTCCTCCTGTTCAATATCAAATGACGATATGTCTTCTAACTTTTGTATATCTGAGAATATGTTAATTATACTGGCACAACATAAGTCATGGGTGGCAAAAGGGGCAGGACAGCATTTCATGATTAATCGATGACATTGATTAAGATGATTTGTATTGCCACAATTGTCCATCTTAAACTATTTATCAGGTGTGAATTTAGGAGGCAATACTTGACTATTAGGCACAATACAATGATGGACTCCAACAGTCTGATTACTAGCTTGTTGATGGTCATCTGTAGGTGCTATCTTATTTGATATGTTTGGGGTATTACCTGTATATACATTTTGAGTTTTATCTTGTAAATCCTCTTCAATTGATTTGCAAATTTCGACTTTGAATTGATGCAGCCAACTGTCTTTTAGTGCTGGAGACAAATTTTAATTGCCCAAATTCTTTTAATTGGGCATTAGTTGTTTGGTAGGAGCAATTTGAACAGTTGTCGTTGATTATTTTTGACACTGTTCGTCTTCAATCAAGGTGACTAATTTGTCTAACGGAGGATGAGCAATTAGTGTATTAGCAGCATCATCTGGTCTTTCCTTGTTGAAACTCATCCTAGACATATATTTTGCCACTATCGCCATGCTCACTTTTTTACTCTGTGTTTTTGGAATCTGTATTCTCCAGACAAATTGTTTTACTTTTGAAGTGGTCGTTACTCTTGAAGTTTTTTCATTTTTAGTTTTTTTTAATCATTTGTGTTGTTTTTGTCTGCTCTTGTTGTCCTTCTATTTTATTGTCTTTAATCTGTTTAGTAAAAATTGAATGAGGGGCAAAAGATGTTTTAGAAGCACTAAGCTGTTCTGTTCCAGTGATCTGTATGATGCTCGGTTGGTATACTTCCTCAGGGAGATCCACTCGGGCATCACCAGATTCCAGCTCTTCTGATATAATATAAGGAATCGAGGGAAGGTCAACTACTAGCATTTTCCGATGCAGCGTTACTGGGAGTGCCGCAGGGTTCAAGTTAAACTAAGTCACAGCAATGACTCTGGAGAACCAGTTATCTTTTCATCTGTCTCACTTTTTTGCAGTTTCCTCATCCAACCCACAAGTTGATCAATTTGAATTGCTTGTTTGTTAATCTTATCATCCATAACTTCAAATAATTTAAGCAACGATTGTATTGTGGAGTGCATAACCATCAGCATAATCTCAATCAAGAAGGGCTGTGTTAAAACCTCTTTACTCCTATGATCTTCGACTTCCTCTACTTTGCTACATTCTTTAATCCCACAAGGTGTCAGTAATATAAAAGATGACACCACTGAGTCACATTTAGTAGTTTCAAACATATCTGGGGTTTGTGAGAGAGAATTCACTTCACGGTTACTATGACGGCTACTAGACAATGGTGTCACAATTACAGGCTTATCAAGAGTCAATGTTCTGTCATGCCCTGGCGCCAGAGCTTCCTCTTGTGTGGTCACATGTATTACAGAGTGATCAGAAATGTCTATATTTAGGGGCTCGTTAGACAAAAATACATCTTGCATAACAGTTTCAGTAAATGGTTTGATGCTAGATTCACTTACAATCTGCACTATTGTGGTTTCATTTCTAACCAGTGCATTCACACTATCAATTGCTGTTATAAGTACAGAGTCATTGATAGTGTCTAGCATTATCAGTGTAGGAGTGTTATCATTTTTTTGTGTAGAACAAAACTCAGGGTTCTATAGCAGCCAGCGTGCTGAAACATTCAGATTCCGACATAGTGAAGTCGTGAGGCAGTCTTTAGATATAAATATATAGGTCTTCTTAAACTTGTGAACCCAGACCGTCAGATAATGAAAGTTTCAAGTTTGCCAGAGATAGTATTCTGGGACCCAAATGTTCTTTTAATAGGGGAATGAGGCTAATAGGGGAAGAAGTGATGTTGTTGCACAGATTTCTTACCTGTTTCACTTTTAGACAGGCGGTACATCAGCGGCCCTAGGGAGATGTGAGGAAAGGCAGGATGAGAAAACACCTTTTCCTGTCCTCCTCTTTCCATTACCATGCATGCTTTAAATGGGATGCGGATCATCACTCTCTTCTTAAAAGTTTGAATGTGATGTTGCACATACCTATATTTTAGGTGTTGTTGCCCAATTTTGTGCACCGTAATATGTGCTGCCTGCTTTTTGCTGGCACATGAAACCGGTGGACTCCATAGGGATACCCAGCATTTGTGCCGGCATCAAAATCCATATTGTCGCAAATGCTGGAGCAATTGTGTGGCATAGAGGAAGGGAATTTGGAAACACAAGTTGCCTTCCGCAGTGGCTTTTATGCTATGTATTTACTTTACTTATTGTCCTAATATGCAAGATATTAAAATAATTAAGAAATATTGCCCACTAGTTCAATTAAGATTACCACAAGAAGGGATACTTATGTTTGCTTTGAAGGGAATGAAAATATCAAGGAAAAACTTGTCCATTCAAAGAAAAGTAAAGAACAAACAATTTGGAAGGTAGGCCCATTGCTATGTCACCTCCCATTCTGGGCTTGTTCAGTATGAACATTTACTAAAACAATTCAAGGTACCAGTTAAGGATTGGTTCTTGAGGACTATGACAAACTGTAAAACCAGTAAAGTAGTAAACTCTATCAAATGATCCTGTTGTCCTATATATCTTGATGGAACTATAATGGCAGCACATGTGTGGATAGCAGAGCATTTTCTTAAAATGTGCTGCAAACATATAAACTCTCCTATGCTATCGCAATTTATAGAACATGGCCACACAGCAGATAACATTCTCTGGTGGATAGCTGATACAGAAAGAAAGAGCGTTAATCCTAAATGTACTTTGTCATTTAAGGAGGCACATTAGATCCACATGATGCAATCTGTGGTATTGCTTAAAAGAGAGATTTATAATTCCAAGTTAAATGTGTATAATCATAGACACTTACCAAAGGAAAATAAGTTAGACTCATATTATTGTCTTGTGTTTATACTTTGATCTCCCATAGTCTTCTTCTATAGTAGATAACATTTGATTCACATTGTTTTGAATACTATTATCAATACAAAAGCAATGCTGATCAAAATGTATTTTTCAGCTATTCTGGTCAGCGATATCAGGACTATAGGCATAAGTTAAGTTCATCGAAGGACAACTGCAAAAATGGTGGCATAACAGTGACACAATTGCATCATGATGTCATCATTTTAACACAACCATAATTTGCTTTTGGAATGCAAGATGGTGCCTGAATGTTTATTAGGATGCCAACATCACAACAATGCAATAACCAGTCATTTTGGTAAGACCTTCATCCCATTTGGGAATGCACATGAGCAATGTTCTAAAATATTTTTGAGCTAAGGTGACTGTGCTGTTAAATTGATTATTCATGAATGTTATACAGAAAAAAGAAAAAATGTAATGAGGAATGAGATCACATAAGTGGGCACAAAATAATGTACACCTAATATTGACGGAAGAAACAAAATATAATAATCATCTATTTGAAGTTAACTTAGGATGGGTTAAAGTTATACAATATGTGACGCACACCATGTTGTAGGTTAGCATTATGGAAGCCAAATATTTTGTAAGAAAATGTTGTTGCCACATTGAGCACTGTGATATATGCGGATGTGTTAATGGATAAGTGTGGTCAAATGGGTTGCACAAATAGGATATTTTATTGGCCAGAGGATACAGCATGGGTCTCTGAATGAAGTACATGCAGATGTTATTGCTCGTTTAGCGTACCACCTCCACAAGTACTATTTTGAATTGACCCTGTGGTCTGTTTTTTTATTAGAGAGCTACATGATTAAAATTACCAGACATTTTGCAGCAAAGGACAATTGGGCTCATTATGAGTTGGATGGTAATACAGTGGAATTACTGTTATTGTCATGATGTCAGGCAGATTTACCACCGTATTATGATTTGGCGGAAGCACACACCACTGGCGGTAACAGTAATTCCATCTGCCGGAGTTACCACCAAAAACGAGTTCCGGACAGTTAATCCACCCATATTCAGCAGAATTACCTTTACCACCATCACATTCAGTGATAATTCTGATGGCAGAATAAGTGCCCGTGGATTTAGCACTGGCGGAAATAACGTCATTGCCGGCACAGGAAATATGGCGGAGGCCATCTTGAAAAATACAATCCACTCTCAATCTCCCATTTCCTATTGACATCCAGATGCTATTCTTGTGAAAACATGTCTCCGGAAAAGGGAAAGCCCAAACTCCCTATAATGAGGCTGCAAAAGCAAAAGATTACTTGAGTCTGAACTACCGGTCCTAGCAGACATGGTAGTTTGTCACACTGAGGAGCTTTATGGCAGCAGGCAGCGCAATACCTCTGCCCAGATGAAGGCTGCCATCTTGTCCTCCATCAAAGACAAGGTGGTGGCAGTGGGAATCCTCCAGCAGGTCTCCAAAGATTGCAGGAAGAGATGGAATGACCTAAAGGCCAGGTTCCACAGCCTAATTTCCAAGCACATGAGAGAGAGCCCAGTCACAGGAGGTGGAACTGGGGACCCCTTGCCCTGACACCATGGGAGGAGAAGGCCAACTCCATCATCCACATGGAGGGGATCAAAGGGATTGGCAGTGTGGAGGCAAGAGCATCAAGCCAAGGGGATGGGAACAAGTCTATCAGTCCCAAATCCAATGTGAATGCACTGGCCAAAAGCATGCTTCCCCCATCATAGATGAGCAGAATGGTCATTTGAATGGGCAAACACATGGACATCAATACAAAGGCGCAGTGAGTACACACATGTGCCACGGAAGGTCGGATAATGTAGTAATGCACATGCAGTTTTTGTGAAATGTGCATGTTAAGACATGGAACCATGAGTTGCACCCATGTGTGCTGTGACAGTCCATGTTTCCAAGTGAACCCCCAGTGCTGTCAAAACAAGCAATGTTGGCAGGCCAATAGGCAAAGTCCACAAGCAGGCATTGTGTACACACTCAGCAGGCACTATTTCCACCAGTAGCAGCACACATTGGCCTAAAACCACCCATGGCCATCATACAAACTCGTTGTAAGCAGAACAAACCCCGAGCACATGTCTGTCCTGCTATCCCACTTACATATCTGCAAGATGACTGACAGCATGTCATTATCCACCCGACAGATAAACAGTCGAATGATGCCAAAGAGGCCAGGCCCTCCACTGCACATGACACCTCCACAGCTGGCAGTGTGTCCATCTTCACCCCTGCACCGGCTGGACATGAGAGCAGCGGGAGTAAGAGCGGAGGGAGGCAGCAAGGCCACAGGAGACCACCACTGTGGTAACCGTGGAAGGCATCGAGACACCCACCATCCCACATCGGTGCCCGGTGGCCCCTCAACCAGTAATGCAGGTGGCATGGCACAAGCCGATGCAGGCAAAGCCACAGTCACACCACTGATGACACCCACTCATCACCAATGTGGGACGTGCATCACCAGCACCAGTCTGTTGCAGAAACAGGCAGTGCCAGCTCCCCACATGTGGAGAAGAACAAGGCAGACACAGGCTTCCACTTGCTCTATTTCAGCCCCATCCCTCCACAGAACCTACCACCAGTGCCAGAGCACACAGTGGCAGCCCTATGTGTGAGGCATGATGCCGTGGAGCAGCGCCAGGCCTCCATGGAACAAGTAGCAGGCCAGCAGGTGAAGTACATACAGGCAATGAGAGACTGCCTCCAGGGTTCAAGCAGTAGGATTTCCCATTCTCTCTGCCAGACCACCACTGCCATCACGACATTAGGGTACAGAATGAGGGAACACCCAGAGGGCATGTCAGCCTTTACTGAGTACCTTACCTTCTGCATGCATTTGACACTGCAGCACATCTGGGGCCACAGGTCTGAGGCCTCCACCTCCATCACCCACACAGAGGGATCTGTGCCGAGCACCCCAAGGCACCGCTCATTGCACACCTGACACCTAATGTGCTTGATGAGGCTCCCAAGGTCAAGAGGCCGTGGTAGTAACATTACAATGCACATTTTGTACACAGTCACAAAGGAGGTGATTGGATAGGATGTGTTGGCAATGGTGCATTGGGGATGGTGCATTGGGAAGGGGGAGGAATGTTCTGGATGGTGCATTCAGGAGAGGGAAGGTGTGTTGGGGATCATGTGATGGGGAGGGGGTGGTATGTTGGTCATGGTGCATTGGGGATGGTGTGCTCGGGACAGTGCCTTGGGGAGGGGTGAGGTGTGTTGGGGATGGTTTGTTGGGGAGGGGGAAGTGTTTTGGGGATGGTGCTTTGGGAATGGTGTGTTGGTGAGTGGAGTGGTGTGTTGAGGATGGTGTTTTGGAGATGGTGCATTGATGAAAGGGGAGGTGTGTTGGAAATGGAGTGTTGGGGAGGTGGGTGTCGATAGTGTTTTCACATTTCATCATTACATTCTAGTTCACTTGAAGCAAAGCTAGGACATTCCTTGCTGTGTGCATGTGTTTTATTCATTATGTGACTATCTACAGAGGTGCATTGCATGTGCTTATCAATGTGATCAAAATACATGATCCATTAGATATTGCCAAACAAGATGACCATCCTTACCCTCCTCCTGCTCACTGTGTGGCACAACACCATCAGGTGGTGAGTCATCAACTTTGGGGGTGGCATGCCTTCATCGGGGGCAGAGGAACATTTCGCCTGAGGCAAATGTTGTGCTGCATGACGCAGGCAAGAGCAATTTTTCCAACCTTCTCTGGCCTGTACATCAAGGCCCCTATGGTCCGGTGTAGTCGCTGGAAATGACCCATCAACAGGCCAAAGGTCATTCAATGCACTCCCTGGTCCTGGCATGTGCCTCGTTGTAGGCCCCCTCCTGTGGCGTACCTGGAATTTGCACAGGTGTCATCAGCCATGTTAGCTGGGGATATCCAGAGTCACCTGGAAGGGCTAAAGTCATAGGTGTCAATCACAGTGCATTGTGGATGTGTTGCCTTTTCCAACAGCATGTTGATCCAAACTCTGTGTATGCCTTTTGCAAGATTTGTAGTTCAACATGATTTACCATTATAGTACTTAAATGTGGAGTCTTTCACTATAGGGGAATACATGCATTTTGATGTTGCACCATGCATACAGCTCACGGACAGCACTCGTCACTTTCAGGGTCTGTGATTGGTATGGCAGAATGCATGTTGTGTGTGGCGGGCCTGTGTGTTTCTCTCATGCATTTCCCCTGATTCGTGTACCTTTATTATTATTATTATTATAATGCTATTTATTGAGTGCAGGCCTATATTTGAGAAGCAACGGAGAGCTTTTCAGAGGTATACAACAATACAGATACATAGCAGAGCGCTTTTCCGAGGTAACAACAGAACAGATATACATTGGGGGATAGGATACAGAGGGGCACAGATGAGAGTACAGCTGGACTGGTTAGCGGGGAGGAGAGGATCAGGCGTTGTCTAGTGAGTCAGGAGGCCTGAGGGGCGATGTGAGGCAAATGTTGTGCAGCAAGCTTACTTGTGCAGTTTTGTGGTTTCTGCATCTACTCCATTATGGCTTCACATACATGATTACTGTTAGCCAGAATTGAATACAGTACCCTCTGGGACCACCACACACAATTAGGACTACAGGTGTAAGTCAAACCGAACTTTGGTATAAGTCTGTACCACACAGTTGTTGGTAGAGAGCTGAGCAGCCAGCCTTATCTGAAGAGTGAATGTGAGTAGTACAAGAAGTTACACAGAGTTATTTCAATCACAGTAGTTCAAGTAGACACTTATATTCAAGGTTTCTGGATAAAACACATATTCATTTATTACACAACCATTTAGAAAAAATCTCACTAAAAGGAGGCACCTTAATATTGTAAACCAATACACTTCAATACAAAGCTTTTAAGATTTTTTAGACAGTTTGAGTTCCCCGGTAATAGGAGTCAAATGTCAGCTCAAGATAAGTAGAATAGATCACATATGCTTATTAGACAGTGCAAATAGTTTCAGTTCACCAGGAAAGAGCAGTTCTGGTATCAAACGGTAAAGTCTTTGCGAATGTTCTCCAAAGTAGTTTAGGCAAAAAAGAATCATTTGTTGGGTCACAAGCTGATTAGGCCTGTAAATTGGGAAAGTTTCACAAACTTTCACCGCGAGAGTGGCGTTCTCTCAATCGGGTTGGCACAGTACCTTAGTATGAAGAAACAAATGTAGCTGAAGTTGTTGGTCCTGGCAGTTCCTCCAGATCTCACTGTTCCTGAGCCTCAGTCGTGGGTACAAGAGGGAGGACATTGGGGGAATCCTGCACTGCATGGGATTGTCAGAAAATGCTAACAAAATGGAGTCACTTCAGTTCGAGTAGCTGTTCTTCAAGCACACAAGCTTGTGTCCTTCCCCCTGGTTAATCCTAACCAACTTCGAGAATGGCATCCAGGTGGCTTACGAGTTGATTGGTCCCACCAACTCAAAGGGAGAAGTAATCTTTGAAGGGGCTTCTCTGTCGAGATGAACTTAGCAATTCGGACCTGCAGCAGAGCTTCACCAGGCAAACCAACGGTCCAGGAGTTGCAGCAGCCGTCCTTTTCCAGCTCGTCTTCAGTTCTTTCGTTCCAGTCGTCGACTCTGCTTTCCAGTCCAAGAGACACACCTTTTAAACCATTCCCTCCCCTTCATTCCAGCCTAGATGTCACTCACCCAGCAGGGTGGCTGTCCTTGCTGGACAGTCAGCCAGCCAATCACATCAGAGTGCATTTGGGTCTCCTACGAGACTAAGCACAGGGAGTTTTGGGCACCTCCCTCACTTCCTGCCCACCCCAGACACTCAGATTCCAGAGCCAGTCTTCAGTCCTGAAGCCCGCCAAAGGCACACATACAAAGGGACCATACCTGGTTTAGCGCCCAGAGACAAACACTAGAAGGACCATTCCAAAAAGAAATGGTTGAAAAAAGATGACCGGGACCTGTTTAAACACAGGGGCTTAAGGCGCCTTCTTGAAAAACATGTCCCCCCGTGATTTTAAGCTACAGGTGTTTGTGGTAGAGAAAAAAACATTTTAGTTCATTGTAACGCCACTGCCACCAGCCATTTCGAAAGAAAAGGGTAGCATCTGACTGCTACATGAGTTTCTAGACACAGGTGATACTAGGTAACCCCTCCAGCACTCTATAGGAAGATAGTGTGTGCTGGGTCTAGGAATTTAAAAAGACTAGTAAAGTTAATTTAACCTTACATTCTCTGGAAAACAGTAGTTTATCCCAGAGAAGGTATTTAAACCTTTGGGAAGACTAAAACGACATCCCTGTGCTACTGCACTGAAGGTGCTGTGTAACACACATGGAAAGATGCATATGGAGTTATCTTAAAACTCTGTAACCAAAAGAAATAAACACAGAAAACAAACAGAATTAAAAAATACAGAGTCCCAAAGTTCAGCAAAAAGAGCTGGGGGGTCTGTAAGATAGAGAGATATTTGCACATTTTGAGAATTCTCTCTAACAATTACCAAGCTAGCTACATGGCATTATTTCCTTCCAGTGTTCCTGTTCCTGTTGGGGCATTATGGATTGGCAACTTACTACTGCATTGTCAGTCATGACATAGTCCTGTGGGTTGTTGGCTGTCATGTGCAGGGTTGTAAGAGATGTTTTTGGTTATGCTTAGTGTCTCGATGGATTTTGTGGTATTTTGCTATGGCAATATTCTGTGCTATTTCTTGGCAATAAATTGTGGTAAACCTATTGGAGTATTTTTTTTTATAGTGGTGAAACTAATTTCAGAACACTGCTTAGTAATTATTTCACCAGGGTCACTAACGTTAAACAAATACTTTACTTAGTACATACACACTGAATAATTAGCTCATGCTCTCCTTTGATATTTTATGCAATTTTGACAGTGTTTCAAAATACATTGAACATGCAAATGAAATCAAAACATTCATTCAGCCTTTCAGACTAAAACAATTTACTGTGACTAACTTTGCTTTGGTATTTTCCTTACTGCACGTTTACATCTCTATGCATGCCAACTCAATGAGACTGATTGCAGAATAAATACCTTTTCAAATTATTATTCTTTATCAGCAACTAGAAATACGGAAGTTACACAGAATGGCATTTGCCCATGTTGTAAATTCAAACATAAACAAGGTTTTATCTGCGATAAGGTGCAGAGCTTTGCGTGTTGTAGCCCTTCGCTTCGCCATAAATCTGGCAGAGTCTGAGCCACCCTGAATCTCAGCAAAACTTGGAGAAATATACTCACAGTTTTCAATGCACATTTAAATTTGTATTACTAATGCAGCGCCTACAAATAAATTGAATTACTTAACCTATGCTACATAGTTTCAAACATCCACTTCAACACTCTGCTCACTTAACAGCATAATTACTTAGATTGAGCTGGCGATATTCCCCAACTCAGCTTGGCAGAAACCCAAGAAGAATTTCCCCAGCTTTTCTGCTTGCCACGCTCAGGGTCAATCACTGATAAGGTTGCTTGAGACTGCAGCTCTTCTAAGGAATGCCAACCCAGGAGACAGGCAGCCCACAAGAAAGTTGGTTTGCAAGAACACGGGAGACCCAGTTTGCCCAGGATGGTAGCTCTCTCCAAGTCTTTCTGCTTCCTTTGTCAGCGAGTGTTTGAATGACCCAGCCCTCTCTGCCTGAAACCTTTTTCACAAACCCATATGTCACTCAAAAAGCACCTCGCCTTGACAAATCGTCCCATTAAATAGCACGTGATTTCCTCTGTGCCTTTTACCCGAGATACAAAATGCATCACTGAAGAAAAACAGTTAAATCCCTCTGGTGCTTCCTGCCCCGAGACAATGCCATGTCTTTAGCAGAACGGATCTTACATTCCACATTTTACAACACAGCGCAGCTTTGAGCCTGCACATTTAAAGTTACATTTTCTTTTCCAGACCACCATGCCATCTGCATCCAGTTTATCATGGACTGATTTGCACTACATGTTATTATGGGAGTTATACGTTACATGGATAGGGTAAATGACTATGTTAGTTTCATGTTAGTTTCATTTTTCAGTGCAACTCAGCCCATTTAAAATAGCATGGTGGAGCAAAGTGATTATTTTCTAGCATGAGTAATGTGCATTGGCATCTATTTACATTCAACCTGAGTCACATACCCTTGAGTCACATGCATGAGTCTCACACCCTTGGCCCTAGATAAAGTTCAAACCTTTGCTAACATGTGGATGATGAAACTGGAGCCTACATTCCTACAGGGTGAGATGGCAGGTCATGTATGTACAGGGCCTTGACATGGTATGCATTGTTCAGTCATGATAATGCCCCCCCATCACATGGCATTTTACTGGTGCTGCCAGGTCAGTTTGTGTGATGGCACTTGTACTCTCCCAATATCGATATCCATTGCCATATGTGCATTTCAATGTATGCAGGCAGTGTGCTGTTCTGCAGGACCATGGCATTGTGGGTGGAACTATGGAAGTTGACACAGTAGTCTGTGATGACGAGGTTGGCATCGCAGGTGACCTGGACATTGACAGAGTGATGCTGCTTCCTGTTGCAGTATACCTATTTGGATGCCTGAAGGGCCACCAAAGCCACATGGATGCAGTCCAGAGCAGCAATTATGTTGGGCATGTGGGCTGCTGCCTAGAAATGACTAAACAACTTCTTTCCCTCCAACCGTACTATCTAAACCATTGTGTGGTGCTTGGCCCTAGACAGCGCTGGTGAGCCGCTTATCTAGGGTGAGGCGATAGATATGAAGAGGCTCGCCCTAACTATTTCAGTCATTGAACATCCTTCAGAGTTGCCCCCAATGGCAGCACTGTTGATAATATATATCTGTAATAAGTGGTTTATTTTCCACTCTTTTCGCATCAAAAGGCACGAGAAAGAAATCCCTGAAACAAACACTGTAATTAGAAGCAGCATTCCCACGATGTTGCTGGTATGTGCCAGTTGCGAAGTTGCTAAGCAATGTCAACATGACACAAGCTTCAGCAGCAGGGGTAAAACAGTCCTGTTTATCCTGCTCTCTATGTCACCTTGGAACAGGGTGACAAGCTGAGCAATGGTCAGCAATGGTCTACTCTTTAAGCCGGTATAGGGTGATCAGATGGTTGTCAGTTAATGTCCAGTGTGAGGGGCTGACCCGTTGTATGAGTGCTCGCCTTGCATGGTGTCTCCTCCTCCTTTCTGTGCCATGTACCCTGTGCTGCTTTTCCAGCCTGTGCAGCTCAATGTAGAGAAGGAGCAGCTGCATGTCCCAGTTTACAAAAGCAAACCTCACCCATGTGGCGTTGGTGGCCCTCCAGGCATCTGAAGAGGTATACCACAACTGGAAGCAGTATCACTCCGTCAATGTCCAGGGCACCTGCAATTCTGAGCTATGCCTTACACACTGCTGTCCCCGCTTCCCTGGTTCCACTCACAATGCCATGGTCTTGTGGAACAGTACACTGCCTGAATATAGGCAGAGGAACAGAGGGCAATAGACGCGGATATTGGGTTAGTAGAGGTTCCCTCACAGAAACTAATCTTGTAGCCCTAGTGAAATGCCAGGTGAAGGGGGGAGCATTGCCACAATTTAAGAATTCATCTCCTGTGAAGACCCTGATGAAGGGGCTTGGGGGGTACCAACAGGACTTGGACAGCCATGACAATCCTGTAATAAGTCACCAGTACATATTGCCCTAACAGGCTAGCAACACACACGCACACACACATACAAAGAACAATGCAGTTCAACACTGCACCAATGGAAAACTGGCAGATGGAATGCCAGTTTCTGAGGTAACCATGGCAGTGCACCTTTCATTTACTATGACTTTACACATGCAGCCACTTTCGTTTTTTGTGTCCCAGTCTGCAACCTTTTCGCTTGTGCTTAGTGTTGCCTCTTTCCTTCCAGATTTCTCCCCCTTCCTTTCCACTACAGTGCTAAATGTTGTCAGGCATGAATATATTTTCATTGTTCTGTTCATCTTATCTCAACCCACCCTCTCAGCTTTCTCCTTTTCATGTAAAAATCTTACATTGTTGTAACGACCTCAAGGCACATGCAAGAATGATGCTCCTATGTTGTAATCAGTCTGTATTCATTTATTCTTCTATGTTGTACCCCTAATGCATTGCACTTGCCCATTCTGAATGTTCCAATGCCTTTAATGAATGTGCATTATTCTCCCTCGCAATTTGGAGATCTTTGAAACACTTGTTTAAGTGTATAGGTGCTATATAAATGACCTATAAATAAATAAATAAATAAATAAATAAAGATCAAGGAACAGACGCAGACAACACAAACCTGCAAGGTACAACTAATCACCCATCAGGGCACATGCATGAGAGCCATGCACAGGCCCAACCTGCTATGACAAGCACCAGTGAATTATAGCAGAGTAGCTATAATATTCTGTGCTCGCAAATGTTTTGCTAAACAGAACTGGCAACATTTAACATCAGTAGTCTAAATATATAACAACAATTGTTAAAACCCAAAATATGCAAAATCAGCTATGTTTTAATATATAAATAATTATTGAAATGCAGTAGAGAAACAGAAAACAGGCCTATCTATTTTGTATCATAAAGATCCTTCTTCGAAGCCCATCTGTGGATAAATGATGCAACACAGAGTCAAAAAACATATCAAGCACAACATAAATTGAAAATAAAAACACAAGTTTTGCGGTGCAGGAAAGGTGTCTGTAAAAGTGGCAGTAATTCTGTTACCAGCACTTTTACCACATCGCCAAACTACAGGTTTGCCATTGATGGTCACTGATTTACCGCCAGCCAAGAGCTGGATGGAAATCAGGCCACCACCGGCAAAAAACTGCTGGTATTACGGGTGCCGGTATCAGCATTCCTCTCCATCAAGTCCAATGGGACTCCATGGAATCGAGAAAGTTTGCCGTTTCCGGCAAGTGAAATATCCCAGTAATACCCGGATATCAGGTGCTGGTAATGGGAGGTCAGTTTGCTGGTATCCCGCCAGAATTACCGACGGGATACCAACAAACATATAATGACCCCCTAATATAGGAAGTAAGCATCCAGCAGTGCAAAACTTTAAATGATTATTGAGTGCAACATTAGTGACATGTTTCACTGAAGAAACCAAAAAATAAAACATCTACCCAAAAAAAACAGTGCTTGGATCAAAATGTTTGCGTAAGCATGAATCTGTAAAAACACACAGCAAAAACTATAAGGATGAAGATTACCACACAAAGACAAAGAGAAAAAGATACATAGTAGAAAAAAAGCGATATATAAAATGAGAATACGTTCAAATTAAAAGCGACAATATTCAAAGTCCAAATCTCTAAAGGCATAGACTTACAGAATTGACAACAAAGCGCGCACGGGGCTCAACAACCAGTAAAGGTTTTAGAGATGGGGACAGAAAGGGCATCTGGTGTCCTGTAAAAGGAGAGGACAACGTTAGAAACTCAAGTAAGAGGTGAGAGTAAAATTTAAAAAAGACATCATTAAAGGCAAATATTCTGCAATGGCACTTACTGGATACAAAGAGGTGAACACGGCACTCAGATTAGAAGTGAAACGAACAGGTTGTCAAGGAGATTGAGGACGCGGCATGCATCTGTACCAAAGTGAAAGAAAGGTTAGAAAAACGACCTAAAAACATGAGCAAGTGCGTGCAGTTAATCAATGGAAATGCAGGTACGGTAAACTCCAAGTATACCAGTGAACACCAAATAACGTGATGGGATTGGGCTGATTAATACTGTGTTTGAACAGAACCAAAAGACACATGGGTCAGAAAAAAGGATAGTAGTGATGAAGGAGCTGGTGCAGATAAAAAGGCCCCACACACCGTAAAAGCCATGTAAGAAATGAGTCAGGTAATCACAACCAAAAACAACAAAAGAAAGGAAGTCAGAAATAAGCTCCAAACCTGCTATCACAATGAAACACCTTGAAAGTGATGAGTGCTTGCTGTAGCTGTGTGCATGGTTGAAATGATTAAGTCACTGCTGCAGCACAGCAGCAGGCAGCTTTCCATTTCAATAGGGAGGCTTAAACACGCCATTGTATGACACCTCCGAGCTGGTGTGTAATGGAGGCTGGTGTAGCACTCTGGGTGACCGCCAGATCACCCACGCCTGGCCCTGGTTCTGCATGCATGCGCATAGGGTGGTGTTGCCTTTCGGTGCATTGCCATGTAGTGACACCTTCCGCTTCCTTGGACCCATCTATGCTGAGGGCAGCATGCTTGAGATGGTCATTTGGCCAGTGCATTGTCAGGAGAAGGAGGGCACATTCGGAACACCAAATTAACCTTGGCTACTGACTCCAACCCCGGCACTCCCACAGGGTCAGCCTGTTGCGGATGACTCCGAACGAGTTTAGATAGGTGGCTGCAGACCATGGCCTTCAGGTTGTTCTACCGCTTCCTGTCGTCCTCACCGACCCAGAAGACTGGGCCCACAGCCGTCACCTTGTTGCATATATCTGACCAGATGGCTGCCTTCCTTTGACCAGATGATTTTTAATGGTGGGAGCCCTACAACTCATTGGCATGGGCCAACACCTCATCATTGAGGCCCTGCAGCTTGGACTCACTGAACTTTGGCTTCCTTAGCCTAAGATCGGGCACCTTCTCTTTCGATTCTTTTCGATTCTTTCTAATTTTCCCTCTGTGTGGGTCTTGATGGCTATAGGAAGTGGTGAAGTCCCACTCTGATGTTAACGCTATTTCCATTAATTCTGCTTAATATGGGTGGTATTACTGTCCTCAGACTTCACAGAGGTAACAGTTATTCCACTGAGGTGGAATTACTGCTGTATTACCGCCAAATTCATAATGAGGGCGAAAAGGTCTACCACATGTGCCACTGTTTAGCTTGAAGAAGGACCATGCTGGTACTACAAATGTGTCAATGTACAAGTGCTGCATAATGCATATAAGTTCAAGTACAGCCACTATCTTCTATGACCATACTGGGCTTTAACAGTGGCACTACTGGTGTTGCACGTGAGTTAATGTGCATGGACATTGGCTAATGTGACAATCTGGGAAGTGTGTTGGGATGATGTTTGAATAATGATATTGTTACACTTGATCATCCCTGGTGAAGTTATACCTCTGTTCCCACCAGAGAGAGTAAAAACGGACTCCCCAGCCAGTTATTGAGACCACAGGTGGAACTGAAAACACTGCGTCGTGTCCTCAGTGACTGAAAATGAAATATGGTTGTTAACAACAATACAGTATTGTCATGCACCCTCCCCCTACTGGACAGTGAACCCATGTTCTGATGATCCGTAGTTGAAAAGATCCTATGAAAGGTAGGAACGCACCACCCAGGAGTGCAGTAGAGGGGCCCACTGTGGTTCTTCTGGGGGCACTGTAATCCAAAGGGTACACAATCCGTAAAAAAACAAAAATGGTCCAGACTACCAAAGTTCAACAAGTTCCAGAAGCAATCCAGGGAATGTAGCAAAGTCCAAAACACAGTTCACCAGAGTCCATAGGGTAATCCAAAAGCAATCCAGGGAATGTAGCAAAGTCCAAAACACAGTTCATCAGAATCAGCAGGGAAATCCAAAGGCAATCCAGAAGTCAATGCCAGGTCAAAGACACAGGGCCTCATTACACGGAAGGTAAAATACTGGCACCGCCTTGGCGGAAAGGGGATTTACCGCCCCATTCCAAGGTTGGTGGGGCGGTAAATCCCCCTTCCGCTATTGCCCTTCCCCATTCCCATTTCTGCCCCATAGGGCTCTATGGGAATGGGGAAGGCGCTAATTACGGCACCGCAATTTTGCGGTGCCGTAATTAGCTCCGAGGTCCCTTAGCGGGTTGGTTTTTAACGCCTGCAAAAGGACCTCGTAGTAAGGCGGTAATGGTTAACGATCACCGTTACCATTAACGGTGGCCGTTAACCATTACCGCCTTCCGTGTAATGAGGCCCACAGTGTCAGCAGGGTCAGCTGGATAATAAAAAAAAAAAAAAAAAATCCAGTGCAAGTAGCCAGAGGTTTGGAGCAGCCAGACATTCCAAACGAAATAGTAAAAACACCAAAACAAGGTTAGGTGGCCAAGAACAAGGTTGACACACATTAGCATAGAAAAGCACCATGCAGTGAGAAAAGATCCCTTAAAAACGGTGGGCATTGCAGGATTTTGTGATTTTCAGAAGTCATGTGACCACTAGTCTTGTATGCCGAGAACTTGACTGGTGCTGACGCCACACAGCATTGTGCAGGTGCCATGGTAACCTCCATCAATAACGCAGGACCCGGGGCGATATAGGAAGGAGCTTCCGCGGTCTCATCCTGTCCCGAACCCATTGGACTGGAAACTGCCAGAGACGAGACAGTGAGTGTTGCATTTTCATGACTGATATGCACCTTGCAAAAATAATCTTCCTATTGATTAACATTGACCTGTATTTGATAGATATGTAACATTGGCTGCATGAAGTCAAATGAGGGTTTCCTCACAATGCACGTATGGAGCAGAACATTATGGAGTGTACAACGAGCATCAGGAGATTAACAGAGTATGGCCATCACACAGTAACAACATATCAATGAATGCCACTGTCTGTGTGCTATGTAAGTTTCCGATCTGGTTCACATGTGTTGCTTTCAAGAACCTTGAGTTGTTGGGTAACAAAATGATTAGAGGGCACTCAGGTGAACTCTCTATGAATTGTATATCTATGGACATCTCGTGGTTGAGGAGTCCTATGAATGTGTGGCTGACATCTCCTCTACTGTGACCTTTGACAACCTAATGTGGTTTAGGCTATCTGGTTTGGCTTGAGGAGCATTGGCGGCTAAATGCCACCAACAACTATGCAATGAAGGGCCCTGAGAAGGAAAAGGGTCAGTGATGGGATTTTACATCCCATCAGTGACCAGAGATGCAGGATGCTGGTTTTAAAGCTTTGTTGGCTTATTGGCCCATAGAAGTGGAGAATGACTAAGGAGGGAAACCTTGACATATAGAAAACAAGTCTTAAGGGAACATGGTCCACGAAAAGGGTACCCCCTCTAGACATGGGGAATCCCAGATAGATGGCTGGCCATCTAGTCCGTGTGTCAACTGCTCAGGGAATCCTAGATAGGAAGCTGACATTTTGTTGACAAATAACCCCCTGGCATCCAGAAGACAATGTTTTCCAGAGATTGTAGGCCTCCACCGGGAAAATATTTCTGCCCAGCTGCATGAAATCCTTTATTGCATGTCACATCCCCCAAAAAATGAACCTCTAGAGATCTCAAGAACTTTCGCAATGCAACATTTGTTCTACCCCAGGCATCAAGTGAGACCCTCAGGAAGGAATGCTATAGTGGGGTTATCCTGTAAAACACTGCTTAGCATTGTACAATTGTTCAATATGAAGAAAGATTAGTACACTTACCTGTGCTGCAAGCATGAGAGTATGGAGGGCTTCTAGAGACAACTGGTGGTATATCAGTGATTCTGTGGTACGCAGTGGTCATATGCAAGGCAGAATGATGGGCATCAGCTTTCATAACTCTACATGAATGCATGCAATGAGTTTAGACATCTTACTGGCTCCAGCTGTATATCATAGTTTCAGTGTGTCAAAACAATTCTGGCTATGAACAAACTGCACACGACCGCAGACCCAATGTGCTTGTTTTTGGCCCAGGGGGGTGCATCAGCAGTCCCATTGTAGCTGTACAGGGCACCAATGTTTTGCAGTGTTGGCAGGGATGGGTGGTGTGTCATTCAGCAGTGGACAGCAAAGGTGAGAGGAACATACAAGAGATGACAACAGAGGCAGAGAGAGAAAGTCAACAGAGCAAACAAGAAGGGGCAACTGGGGAAGAAAGAGAGAGGTAGTACAGTGGGCAGGAAAGGAAATTGGAGGTAGAGAGAGAACAAGAGTGGAGCAAAATTAGCAGATAGTAGAATCAGAGATGGTAAGGAGGACAGAGTGAACAGTTAAAAAAAAAAGAATTTGAGGACTGAGAGTAAGTAATTGAACCAGAAAACATAAGTAAGGTAGAGTCAGTGAGTGAAGAGGGACAACTAGAACAACAGAGAAGCAGAGTAAGCCAATGAGAGAGGTGAGTGGAAAAGGAAAGCAGAGAAAGTGAATATGAGCTGTGTTGGAACACATCGAGTGTACACTAAGTCCTATTTTTTTGATTGAATGTTATAGTTTATTACAAACATTTTCACTCATATTTTTATCAAACTAAATTTCCATTCATACAATGTTATAAAATAAAAATATAAATAAATAAAATAAAAATAGTCTTCAACTCCGGAAATTAAATATTCTTATAAAATGTTCTAGAATTGTCTGTCATTCATTATAATTGATTATCACATTCCAAAATTGTATAACTAGGAATGTCAGCAGTTTATCATTTCCAGATTTAATTATGGCCCATTGCTGTTCTGGGCCTAGCTGCACTCTTGTCTGAGGCAACATTCCACTAAACAAGAGTCTCTTATCCTCCAGAGCTTTACAATCCATGATGATGTGTTGTATAGACTCAACTTGGTCTTGCTGTAGGCAGAATCTACAACATTTCTGTGAGGTCAGCAGTTGTTTCGACTTGACCAAATCCGCTCTTGTCGGTAGAAGATTTACAGGGTAATTCATAGAAATTCGCACAAAAGTGGCGCACGCGGCTGGCGCACAGCGTGCCAGTGCGAATGTCTGCGCCAGCCGCGTGCGCTAAAATCGATTTCCGCGCACAGCGTATTCATGGATTTTTGCATCCAAAACCAGCCGTGGCGCAGCGTGGTGCAGCGACCCTGCAGCAGCGCCAGTTACGCCCCCAAGAACGCCCTCGCGCAAGGACACGCCTTCAAAATCCCCAAATAATCGCAAAGGGCTGCGCTAACCCTGGACCAGTTCACAGGGCTGGCAAACAGCAAACACCAAGCGGGGAACGTGTATTTCAGTGGTTCGCGGGAAGTTCCACACGCGATTGTCCTGTGTACGTGTGCATCAGGGGTGCGTGGGAAGTAACACACGCAAAAGCAGCAGGGTACGTGTATTTCAGGGGTGCGTGGGAAGTATCACACGCAAAAGCAGCAGGGTACGTGTATTTCAGGGGTGCGCGGGAAGTATCACACGCAAAGCAGCAGGGTACGTGTATCTCAGGGGTGCGCGGGAAATATCACATGCGATTCCATCAGGGTACGTGTATTCCAGGGGTGCGTGGGAAGTATCACACGCAAAAACAGCAGGGTACGTGTATTCCAGGGGTGCACGGGAAGTATCACACGCAAAAGCAGCAGGGTACGTGTATTTCAGGGGTGCGCGGGAAGTATCACACGCAAAATCAGCAGGGTACGTGTATTTCAGGGGTGCGCAGGAAGTATCACACGCGATTCCATCAGGGTACGTGTATTACAGGGGTGCGCGGGGAGCACCACACGTGAATTTCAGGTGTGGGTCCTCCCAGGTGTTCCCTCTACACCCTCCACGGCCCCTGCAGGTGGCCCACACCACAGGGGCCTACCCTGCACATGTCCTGCAGGCACCCCATCCACCATGGCCATGCCCCCCAGCCAACCCACATGTCACCTTGCACTACTGCCCACCAACGCATGTCCCCCTGCACCCCCAGCCACCAGGGGCAGCCTCCACCAGGCCTCCACCCATGTCTCCCATCACCCCCACCCCCCAGCCACCAGGGGCAGCCTCCACCAGGCCCCCACTCATGTCTCCCATCACCCCCACCCCCCAGCCACCAGGGGCAGCCTCCACCAGGCCCCCACTCAAGTCCAACTCATGTCTCCCTGCACCCCCACCCCCCAGCCACCAGGGGCAGCCTCCACCAGGCCCCCACCCATGTCTCCCATCACCCCCACCCCCAGCCACCAGGGGCAGCCTCCACCAGGCCCCCACTCATGTCTCCCACCACCCCCACCCCCCAGCCACCAGGGGCGGCCTCCACCAGGCCCCCACTCATGTCTCCCACCACCCCCACCCCCCAGCAGTGCAGGGGCAGCCTCCACCAGGCCCCCACCCATGTCTACCACCACCCCCACCCCCAGCAGTGCAGGGGCAGCCTCCACCAGGCCCCCACTCATGTCCCCTATCACCCCCACCCCCCAGCCACCAGGGGCAGCCTCCACCAGGCCCCCACTCATGTCCTCTATCACCCCCACCCCCCAGCCACCAGGGGCAGCCTCCACCAGGCCCCCACTCATGTCCCCTATCACCCCCACCCCCCAGCAGTGCAGGGGCAGCCTCCACCAGGCCCCCACTCATGTCTCCCACCACCCCCACCCCCCAGCCATCAGGGGCAGCCTCCACCAGGCCCCCACTCATGTCCCCTATCACCCCCACCCCCCAGCCACCAGGGGCAGCCTCCACCAGGCCCCCACTCATGATCCCCTATCACCCCGACCCCCCAGCAGTGCAGGGGCAGCCTCCACCAGGCCCCGACCCATGTCTACCACCACCCCCACCCCCCAGCATCCAGGGGCAGCCTCCACCAGGCCCCCACTCATGTCTTCCTGCACCCCCAACCCCCAGCAGTGCAGGGGCAGCCTCCACCAGGCCCCCACTCATGTCCCCCAGCCAACATGTCACCACAATGTAGATCCCTGGCCCTTATGGTCAGCCTCCAAATGCCAAACACCCACCCGAGTATTGCATCCACCCACTTAGAAACGGCAAAAACATGATAGAAGCCCAATTGCAAGTTTGGAAATGAACACATGTCCCTCACATACACCCAATGGGTGTCAGTGAATGTCAAAACCCATATCATGATATGCATGAAACCAATGAGATGATACTACACATTGAACTTCGAAGAAAAAATATGTATTAAAAGCAACATAAATTGAATCAAAAATAAACAAACAATAATAGAAATTTAAAAAAAAAGAAACCAGCAGGTCCGTGAAATAATGCAAAACCACAAATCATAATGCAAAGGAAAGGTGTCCAAAGTCACAGTCCACAAAAGTAAATCCAATGGAAAATTAAAATCGAAAACCATTGCTCCATGGCGAAATCATAATAAAAATTGAAAATCCAAAAGTCAACTATGTACAGATAAACACTCCAGGGTCCATGATCCCAACCGAAGAAATGAAACCTATCTAATAACACTACCTAAAAAAAATAACTATATACAAAAATGTGGCCCATTGTCCAAAAGGTCCAAAAAAAATGCTAAACCAAAGGAAACCTAACACTAACTATAGAACTATTTACAAGGGCAGCTGGCTAGTCCGACGGCTCACTTCGGGCCAGGGCATCATCGAACTCCTGCTCAATGTCCCGGAGGCGCTCCTCCTCCATGGGCCCGAGGGTCCGCAGGGCCGTCCACATGTTCCCCCCAAACTTCCTGCGGATTGCCTCGAGGCACTCCGGCACGCCTCAGGGCCCTCCCCATGGAGTTCCCCGCCCTGACCATCGTGAGCCATGCCTCTTCCGGCCGCTGCCGCTCCGCATCTATGGCGTGGCCCAACCGCTGCCACACGGAAGACACTTCCCGTCCTGGTTCCTCCTGCCCTCCGGCCGATGCCTGCCCCTCCGATGTGGAAGGCCCCGAGCCATCATGGCTCCCACCACGTTGCTGCTGCTGCTGCTGCGCCTCTGCCCGTGCACTGCCTCCTGCTGCCTGCACATCCTCCGCTGGCTGGGGTGCAGTCGTTGATGTGGCCACCCCTGCTGGACGTCTGACTCCCGACTGTGGCAGGGATGCCTCCTCCACCAGCCTGGCCGCACCGTCAGAGGCAGCCATCGGAACACTGCGACAGTTGGTTGTGGTGTACACATGCATGCAAGTGTGGTGGTGTGCGTGCATGTGTAGTGCACTCCCTGTGTCGCATGTGATGTCTGGCTCACCTTTGCCTGCTCATGCTGTTGTATGTGTATGGATGGTGCTGGCACTTGCGATGTGGCTGTGGTATGGCTCATGTGTGCAAGTTGAAATGACATGTGTGTTGCCGATTGTGATGCCATGTCTTAGGTTTGCCAATGCCATTCATGTGCAACTGTCATGTGTGTATGTGTCCATTGTGCAGTACCCTGATGCCTGTGTTTCATTTCTCCCTGTCTGCAGCGTCAACTGATGAAGAGGGCGGAGAAGGTGCTGTGGAGCACAGCGGCGGGGATCGCACCACCAGCTGGAGACGCAAGGCCCGGCTCCCCTCCCAGGTTGTGATCTCGTCGGGGAGTGAGGAGTCCGGTGCCACGTCCCAGGCCGCAGCTGCCGGGGGGAGGTCCAAGAGGCGGAGGTCGGAGTTGGACTCCTCGGCAGCAGAAGGGGCAGCTGGGACCCCACAGGGCCCAATGGGGGAAGATGGCACAGAGTCATCCAGGTTGGTGGGGGGTTTGGTTGAGGAGGAGGCCGTGCAAGCAACAGAGACGGGGTCTAGAGGTGGGGATTCCACTGGTGCTAGTGTTACAGTGCAGGACCAGGGACAGGAGGCAGCACAGGTCGTCGCGGAGGTGCCTGTGTGCAATCCTGTCCCTGATCCTGTCACTGCATCATCTTGCACCAGCAGGGATGCCTACGTCCAGACCCGTTTTCAGGCAGGGGATGAGCTCACGACAACTGGCCTTCCTCTGCCTGCGGACGTGGCTATCCGGGTCCGGGTTGAGCCTGTCCTGACTGGTGTGGCGTTGCGTCAACGGGCCATGCGAGTTGACCTGCAGTCTTTTCATGAGGAGACTGCACTTCATCTCGAATGGCTCGTTGACCGTGTCGGCCTACTGGGACAGGTCACCCAGGCAGGATTCCTCCGTTTGATGGGGCTTGCTACTACCCCCTCCTCAACTGAACCCCCTATGCGCCAGTCGTCCTCCGTGCCATCTTCCCACCCATCAGTCACCTGGGTGCCCTGTGGAGCTGCCTCTGACGGTGCGGCCAGGCTGGTGGAGGAGGCATCCCTGCCACAGTCGGGAGTCGGATGTCCAGCAGGGGTGGCCACATCAACGACTGCACGCCAGCCAGCGGAGGATGTGCAGGCAGCAGGAGGCAGTGCACGGGCAGAGGCGCAGCAGCAGCAACGTGGTGGGAGCCATGATGGCTCGGGGCCTTCCACATCGGAGGGGCAGGCATCGGCCGGAGGGCAGGAGGACCCAGGACGGGAAGTGTCTTCCGTGTGGCAGCGGTTTGGCCACGCCATAGATGCGGAGCAGCAGCGGGCGGAAGAGGCATGGCTCACGATGGTCAGGGCGGAGAACTCCATGCGGAGGGCCCTGAGGCGTGCCGAGTGCCTCGAGGCAATCCGCAGGGAGTTTGGGGGGAACATGTGGACGGCCCTGCGGACCCTCGGGGCCATGGAGGAGGAGCGCCTCCGGGATATTGAGCAGAAGTTCGATGATGCCCTGGCCCGGAACATCCCAAAGTGAGCCGTCGGACTAGCCCGCTGCCCTTGTAAATAGTTCTATAGTTAGTGTTAGGTTTCCTTTGGTTTAGCATTTTTTTTGGACCTTTTGGACAATGGGCCACATTTTTGTATATAGTTATTTTTTTTAGGTAGTTTTATTAGATAGGTTTCATTTCTTCGGTTGGGATCATGGACCCTGGATTGTTTATCTGTACATAGTTGACTTTTGGATTTTCAATTTTTATTATGATTTCGCCATGGAGCAATGGTTTTCGATTTTAATTTTCCATTGGATTTACTTTTGTGGACTGTGACTTTGGACACCTTTCCTTTGCAGTATGATTTGTGGTTTTGCATTATTTCACGGACCTGCTGGTTTCTTTTTTTTAAAATTTCTATTATTGTTTGTTTATTTTTGATTCAATTTATGTTGCTTTTAATACATACTTTTTCTTCAAAGTTCAATGTGTAGTATCATCTCATTGGTTTCATGCATATCATGATATGGGTTTTGACATTCATTGACACCCATTGGGTGTATGTGAGGGACATGTGTTCATTTCCAAACTTGCAATTGGGCTTCTATCATGTTTTTGCCATTTCTAAGTGGGTGGATGCAATACTCGGGTGGGTGTTTGGCATTTGGAGGCTGACCATAAGGGCCAGGGATCTACATTGTGGTGACATGTTGGCTGGGGGACATGAGTGGGGGCCCGGTGGAGGCTGCCCCTGCACTGCTGGTGGGTGGGGTGCAGGGAGACATGAGTGGGGGCCTGGTGGAGGCTGCCCCTGGATGCTGGGGGGTGGGGGTGGTGGTAGACATGAGTGGGAGTCTGGTGGAGGCTGCCCCTGGTGGCTGGGGGGTGGGGGTGATAGGGGACATGAGTGGGGGCCTGGTGGAGGCTGCCCCTGGTGGCTGGGGGGTGGGTGTGGTGGGAGACATGAGTGGGGGCCTGGTGGAGGCTGCCCTGCACTGCTGGGGGGTGGGAGTGGTGGTAGACATGGGTGGGGGCCTGGTGGAGGCTGCCCCTGCACTGCTGGGGGGTGGGGGTGATAGGGGACATGAGTGGGGGCCTGGTGGAGGCTGCCCCTGGTGGCTGGGGGGTGGGGGTGATAGGGGACATGAGTGGGGGCCTGGTGGAGGCTGCCCCTGGTGGCTGGGGGGTGGGGGTGATAGGGGACATGAGTGGGGGCCTGGTGGAGGCTGCCCCTGGTGGCTGGGGGGTGCGGGTGGTGGGAGACATGAGTGGGGGCCTGGTGGAGGTTGCCCCTGCACTGCTGCGGGTGGGGGTGATAGGGGACATGAGTGGGGGCCTGGTGGAGGCTGCCCCTGGTGGCTGGGGGGTGGGGGTGATAGGGGACATTAGTGGGGGCCTGGTGGAGGCTGCCCCTGGCGGCTGGGGGGGTGGGGGTGCAGGGAGACATGAGTGGGGCACTGGTGGAGGGTGCCCCTGGTGGCTGAGGGGTGGGGGTGGTGGTAGACATGAGTGGGGGCCTGGTGGAGGGTGCCCCTGCACTGCTGGGGGGTGGGGGTGGTGGGAGACATGAGTGGGGTCCTGGTGGAGGCTGCCCCTGCACTGCTGGGGGGTGGGGGTGATAGGGGACATGAGTGGGGGCCTGGTGGAGGCTGCCCCTGGTGGCTAGGGTGTGGGGCTGATAGGGGACATGAGTGGGGGCCTGGTGGAGGCTGCACCCGGAACTGCTGGGGGTGGGGGTGATAAGGTACATGAGTGGGGGCCTGGTGGAGGCTGCCCATGGTGGCTGCGGGGTGGGGGTGGTGGCAGACATGTGTGGGGGCCTGATGGAGGCTGCCCCTGCACTGCTGGGGGGTGAGGGTGTTGGGAGACATGAGTGGGGGCCTTGTGGAGGCTGCCCCTGCACTGCTGAGGGGTGGGGGTGGTGGGAGACATGAGTGGGGGCCTGGTGGAGGCTGCCCCTGCACTGCTGGGGGGTGGGGGTGGTGGGAGACATGAGTGGGGGCCTGGTGGAGGCTACCCCTGCACTGCTGGGGGGGGTGGGGGGGGTGGTAGACATGGGTGGGGGCCTGGTGGAGGCTGCCCCTGGTGGCTGAGGGGTGGGGGTGGTGGTAGACATGAGTGGGGGCCTGGTGGAGGGTGCCCCTGCACTGCTGGGGGGTGGGGGTGGTGGGAGACATGAGTGGGGTCCTGGTGGAGGCTGCCCCTGCACTGCTGGGGGGTGGGGGTGATAGGGGACATGAGTGGGGGCCTGGTGGAGGCTGCCCCTGGTGGCTAGGGTGTGGGGGTGATAGGGGACATGAGTGGGGGCCTGGTGGAGGCTGCACCCGGAACTGCTGGGGGTGGGGGTGATAAGGTACATGAGTGGGGGCCTGGTGGAGGCTGCCCATGGTGGCTGGGGGGTGGGGGTGATAGGGGACATGAGTGGGGGCCTGGTGGAGGCTGCCCCTGCACTGCTGGGGGGTGGGGGTGGTGGTAGACATGAGTGGGGGCCTGGTGGAGGCTGCCCCTGCACTGCTGGGGGGTGGGGGGGTGGTAGACATGAGTGGGGGCCTGGTGGAGGCTGCCCCTGCAGTGCTGGGGGTGGGGGTGGTGGGAAACATGAGTGGGGGCCTGGTGGAGGCTGCCCCTGGATGCTGGGGGTTGGGGTGGTGGTAGACATGAGTGGGGGCCTGGTGGAGGCTGCCCCTGCACTGCTGGGGGGTGGGGGTGGTGGTAGACATGGGTGGGGGCCTGGTGGAGGCTGCCCCTGCACTGCTGGGGGGTGGGGGTGTAGGGAGACATGAGTGGGGGCCTGGTGGAGGCTGCCCCTGCACTGCTGGGGGGTGGGGGTGTAGGTGAACATGAGTGGGGGCCTGGTGGAGGCTTCCCCTGCACTGCTGGGGCATGGGGGTGCAGGGAGACATGAGTGTGGGCCTGGTGGAGGGTTCCCCTGGTGGCTGGGGGTGCAGGGAGGCATGTGTGGGGGCCTGGTGGAGGCTGCCCCTGCACTGCTGGGGGGTGGGGGTGATAGGGGACATGAGTGGGGGCCTGGTGGAGGCTGCCCCTGGTGGCTGGGGGGTGGGGGTGATAGGGGACATGAGTGGGGGCCTGGTGGAGGCTGCCCCTGGTGGCTGGGGGGTGGGGGTGATAGGGGACATGAGTGGGGGCCTGGCGGAGGCTGCCCCTGGTGGCTGGGGGGTGGGGGTGGTGGGAGACATGAGTGGGGGCCTGGTGGAGGCTGCCCCTGCACTGCTGCGGGTGGGGGTGATAGGGGACATGAGTGGGGGCCTGGTGGAGGCTGCCCCTGGTGGCTGGGGGGTGGGGGTGATAGGGGACATTAGTGGGGGCCTGGTGGAAGCTGCCCCTGGCGGCTGGGGGGGTGGGGGTGCAGGGAGACATGAGTGGGGCCCTGGTGGAGGGTGCCCCTGGTGGCTGAGGGGTGGGGGTGGTGGTAGACATGAGTGGGGGCCTGGTGGAGGGTGCCCCTGCACTGCTGGGGGGTGGGGGTGGTGGGAGACATGAGTGGGGTCCTGGTGGAGGCTGCCCCTGCACTGCTGGGGGGTGGGGGTGATAGGGGACATGAGTGGGGGCCTGGTGGAGGCTGCCCCTGGTGGCTAGGGTGTGGGGGTGATAGGGGACATGAGTGGGGGCCTGGTGGAGGCTGCACCCGGAACTGCTGGGGGTGGGGGTGATAAGGTACATGAGTGGGGGCCTGGTGGAGGCTGCCCATGGTGGCTGCGGGGTGGGGGTGGTGGCAGACATGGGTGGGGGCCTGGTGGAGGCTGCCCCTGGTGGCTGGGGGTGCAGGGAGGCATGTGTGGGGGCCTGATGGAGGCTGCCCCTGCACTGCTGGGGGGTGAGGGTGTTGGGAGACATGAGTGGGGGCCTTGTGGAGGCTGCCCCTGCACTGCTGAGGGGTGGGGGTGGTGGGAGACATGAGTGGGGGCCTGGTGGAGGCTGCCCCTGCACTGCTGGGGGGTGGGGGTGGTGGGAGACATGAGTGGGGGCCTGGTGGAGGCTACCCCTGCACTGCTGGGGGGGTGGGGGGGGTGGTAGACATGGGTGGGGGCCTGGTGGAGGCTGCCCCTCGTGGCTGGGGGTGGGGGTGATAGGGGACATGAGTGGGGGCCTGGTGGAGGCTGCCCCTGCACTGCTCGGGGGTGGGGGTGATAGGGGACATGAGTGGGGGCCTGGTGGAGGCTGCCCCTGGTGGCTGGGGGGTGGGGGTGATAGGGGACATGAGTGGGGGCCTGGTGGAGGCTGCCCCTGCACTGCTGGGGGGTGGGGGTGGTGGTAGACATGAGTGGGGGCCTGGTGGAGGCTGCCCCTGCACTGCTGGGGGGTGGGGGGGGTGGTAGACATGAGTGGGGGCCTGGTGGAGGCTGCCCCTGCACTGCTGGGGGTGGGGGTGGTGGGAAACATGAGTGGGGGCCTGGTGGAGGCTGCCCCTGGATGCTGGGGGTTGGGGTGGTGGTAGACATGAGTGGGGGCCTGGTGGAGGCTGCCCCTGCACTGCTGGGGGGTGGGGGTGGTGGTAGACATGAGTGGGGCCCTGGTGGAGGGTGCCCCTGGTGGCTGGGGCGTGGGGGTGCAGGGGGACATGAGTGGGGGCCTGGTGGAGGCTGCCCCTGCACTGCTGGGGGGTGGGGGTGGTGGGGGTATGAGTGGGGGCCTGGTGGAGGCTGCCCCTGCACTGTTGGGGGGTGGGGGTGGTGGTAGACATGGGTGGGGGCCTGGTGGAGGCTGCCCCTGGTGGCTTGGGGGTGGGGGTGCAGGGGGACATGAGTGGGGGCCTGGTGGAGGCTGCCCCTGCACTGCTGGGGGGTGGGGGTGGTGGTAGACATGGGTGGGGGCCTGGTGGAGGCTGTCCCTGCACTGCTGTGGGGTGGGGGTGTAGGGAGACATGAGTGGGGGCCTGGTGGAGGCTGCCCCTGCACTGCTGGGGGGTGGGGGTGTAGGTGAACATGAGTGGGGGCCTGGTGGAGGCTTCCCCTGCACTGCTGGGGCGTGGGGGTGCAGGGAGACATGAGTGTGGGCCTGGTGGAGGGTGCCCCTGGTGGCTGGGGGGTGGGGGTGGTGGTAGACATGAGTGGGGGCCTGGTGGAGGGTGCCCCTGGTGGCTGGGGGGTGGGGGTGCAGGGGGACATGAGTGGGGGCCTGGTGGAGAGTGCCTTCTGGATGCTGGGGGGTGGGGGTGCTGGGAGACATGTGTTGGTGTTCAGTAGTGCAAGGTGACATGTGGGTTGGCTGGGGGGCATGGCCATGGTGGATGGGTTGCCTGTGGGACATGAGCAGGGGTGCAGGGTAGTCCCCTGTGGTGTGGGCTGCCTGCAGGGGCCGTGGAGGGTGTAGCGGGAACACCTGGGAGGGCCCACACGGCCAAATCACGTGTAGCATTCCCCGGCACCACCTAAATACACGTACCCTGTTGAAATCGCGTGTGAATCTTCCTGCGCACCTCGGAATACACGTACCCAGGCCAATCGCGTGTGGAAATTCCCGCGCATCCTGAAGTACACGTACCCAGGCCAATCGCGTGTGGAACTTCCCGCGCACCCCGAAGTACACGTACCCAGGCCAATCGCATGTGGAACTTCCCGCGCACCCCGAAACACACGTACCCAGGCCAATCGCGTGCGGAACTTCCCGCGCACCCCGAAACACACGTACCCAGGCTAATCGCGTGTGGAACTTCCCGCGCACCCCGTAGTACACGTACCCAGGCTAATTGCGTGTGGGACTTCCCACGCACCCCGAAGTACACGTAACCAGGCCAGTCGCGTGTGGAACTTCCCGCGCATCCCGAAGTACATGTACCCAGGCCAATCGCGTGTGGAACTTCCCGCGCACCCCGAAGTACACGTACCCAGGCCAATCGCATGTGGAACTTCCCACGCACCCCGAAACACACGTACCCGGGCCAATCTCGTGTGGAACTTCCCGCGCATCCCGAAGTACACGTACCCAGGCCAATCGCGTGTGGAACTTCCCGCGCACCCCGAAGTACACGTACCCAGGCCAATCGTGTGTGGGAATTCCCGCACACCCAGGTACACACGCACATGCTATTTTTCACACAGCGGGTGTCCGTGTTTGTCGGTACCCCTTTGCACCTCATTTGTCCTAGAGGGCCACTGTATGGACCATTCATCATGGCTGTATATGGGTGCTTTTTGTTATCGCACATTTTGGCGCACATTTTTTTCAGGCGCAGGGACGCTACCGCCTGCTTTCTTGTGGCGTACTTGTTTGGCCCTGTGCGCGTCTTTGACCGTGCACTGGTTTGCCCTATTCGATTCCATGAATACGGGTTGTAGGCGAGCGTGTGGGCGTTCCGCGCACTTGTCCCCTGTACTTCCCCTGTGACGCCCATATTTTCACGTGTTGTTCCCCATTCCGAGTGTTACGCCCCGTGTTCCGCCTACTTTTGTGATGTGCGCCACGCTATGTGCGATTTCGTAGTGGCCGTGGCGCACGCTGTTGGATGACCTGTGCGCCGGCGTGCGCGGCGCACATTTTCAGCGCACATCCAATGTTTTTCTCGCACACGGACTTCCATGAATCGATGTGTGCTGGTTTCCCTGCGATTTTCGCACTTGCACTGCGATTTTCGCACTTGCACTGCGAATGGCACGTTTTGGCACCTCTGCGCGGGAATTTTCGGCGCACATTAATTCCATGAATCGACCCCTTAGATATAGTCTCATAAATGTGTCTCTCATGACTTGATCTGGAAACATTTCTAGGTACTGTGGCAGTTGATTCACAGCTCTTATGTCCGTTTCGCTGTACAAAGCAAGTTGATATGATGATTTTTGTTGTTGAGTACGGATCCAATAATTTCTTAAAATCTTTAATTTCACTTTCTGAAGTCAATTGATTAACATGTCCGTGGTGATATCTTCATCTTTCATTATTCGTACACATGCTTCTTTCCACATCTTTAAGACAGTGGGCCTCATTACGACCCTGGCACTCCCATAATGAAGGGTGCCGGTACGGAACTGCACCTTTCATTATGGGATGCCTTATTATGAGTCCCCTAGCGGGACCCGCACAGTACGTCTGGTCAGACTAGACTTCCTTAGCGGGTCCCACAAGGCCCGTTATTAGCTCCATCCCATTCCCAGCCTGGGGGCTCAAATGGGAATGGGGATTGGTTTTGTGAATGAGGAATTACTGGGTCTTCCAAGGTTGGAATGACCCGATAATTCCTCATTCACAGAACCCGGAGCTGGAACCCGATATGGAGGCAACCATGCCCTTTTTAAAGCCATGGCTACCTCCATACTCGTAATGAGGCCCAGTGACTTTGATTGATGATTTTTTCTCAATTGCAGGGATGTCATCTTTTGTTGCTGGGCCTCATTATGAGGTTGGCGGAATGGGTTTACCGGCACCGGTAATGGTGTCGGTGCCGGTAAACCCATCCCGCCCTATTAAAAGGTTCACTTGCGGGACCCGCATAGAACGTCTGGTCAGTCCTTTGCGGGTCCTGCAAGGTGACCAAGGAGCTAATAACAGGCACATTATTAATGGACCCGTTATTAGCTCCATCTCCATTCCCATTGAGCCCTATGGGGGCTCGAATGAGAAAAGGGAATGGTTTTGTGAATGAGGAATTATTGGGTCCTCCAAGGTTGGAATGACCCAGTAATACCTCATTCATAGACTCTGGGCCCGGACACGATTTTGGAGGCAGTCATCGTGCTAATAGCACCATGGCTACCTCCAAATTCGTAATGAGGCCCACTGGGCCTCATTACGACCCAGGCGCTAATGGGTTAACGGCACCGTAAAAGGCTGCAGCGCCGTTAACCTATTAGCGCCTAAATACGAGGTCCCTTTGCGGGACCCGACCTTAACGGCTGTTGTAGACCAGCCGTTAAAGTAGGGACCCGCAAAGGGACCTTGGTGCTAATTACGGTGCCGCAATTTGCGGCACCATACTTAGCGCCTTACCCATTCCCATTCGAGCCCTATGGGGCAAAAATGGGAATGGGGAAGGGCCATGGAGGAAGGGGGAATTACCACCCCTCCAACCTTGTAATGGGGTGGTAATTCCCCCTTTCTCCATGGCGGAGTCAGTAACTTACCGGCATGGACCATGGTGCTTGTAGCACCATGGTCTTCCGCCAGGGTCGTAATGAGGCCCTGGCCCTCATTACAACTCAGGCGTTAAGGGTTTAACGGCGCCGTCGGCACCGTTAAACCCTTAACGCCTGATTACAAGTGTCCCTTTGCGGGTTGGTGTTTAACGCCTGCTTTTAGCAGGCGTTAATAATCCAACCCGCAAAGGGACTTTGGAGCTAATTACGGCACCGTAATTTACGGTGCCGTAATTAGCGCCTTCCCCATTCCCATTATGCCCTATGGGGGCAAAAATGGGAATGGGGAAGGGCAAATGGTGAATGGGGAATTACCGCCCCACTCACCTTGGAATGGGGCGGTAAGTCCGCCATCCACCATGGCGGAATCGTAACCTTAGCGGCATGGACCATGGTGCTAATAGCACCATGGTCCTCCGCCAAGGTTGTAATGAGGGCCCATATGTGAATATAGGCATGACTTTTTGCCTGTAAAAGGCTACAATCGGCTTTGGTGAAAATTTCCCATATTTAAGATGTAAAACTATTCCTTGTCGTGCCAGGGATAGGGCTTTCTCTTTCAAGACAAGAGCAGAAGAAATAACAAGGGAGACCTGAATTCTGAGGAAATTTTGAAAAATGAATACAAGTATCCAATAGAAATACATATATGTGTATCCTCTTTTTTTACCCTGTGGATAGAGAAATCTAATAAAAATTCTTTTTTCATCTATGAAGCAGTTTTTAAAGCAATCTCAAGTACCTCACAAGAGGGCGAACCCAAACTCTGAATTAGATATTTGACTACAATATTCCCCATAGAACCAATCAACCTGAGTCCTCTATTGTGCAAATAACTATTGATTAGGAACATCTGCCTTTTTTCCATTTCTTTGGACCATAATTGTGCCCTGGGTGTTAGGGTCTTTCGATCTCTCTTCTTTCCATCTTTATCAAACAAATGTATGTTAAGGTCTCCGTACACGATTATGTCTATTTATTTATTTTCCAAGTACATATAATCTATAGCAGAAGTGACCATGTCGATGTATAGACTTCAATTTATAGCACTGGGATTCCAGTATAGATTTATGATCCCCAATTTTTTTTTTCTTATTTCTTTGTTCTTGAGTTTTGATGTCTATAATGGAAATTCAGATCCAAGGATTTGGATTTATCATTTGCTGTAATTCCAATACACTGTTTCTTTTAATTAGAGTTAGTAATCCTGACGCAGGGTGACCTTTGAGTTGTTTGATCGCAGGATTCATGTGCACTTCTTAGCCATCACAAAGAGGAGCTTTGTGAAGCTACGTTCCCTGTAAGCAGATTTATGTTAGTCTATTAAATCCATATAAACACCTTGTAACAAACGCCCTGAACCCCTGGTATTCCATGAACAAATGTTTAAATGTGGAATCTGCGTATCTATTGGTTGTTAATAGTTCATGATGTCCACAGTTGAAGTATATAAATCTCTTTTCTTGAATGTGTGCCTAATTGATTGCACTGATGTATTTGCTTGACTCTCATTGCTTGAGTGCTGTGTACAGCTTGAATCGCTTTGAGTTTCTTTCATCTTTATTCTCTATGTATTTCAAGTTATCACTCATATAATCTGGTCTTTGATTTGCTGTTACGTACTCCGTATATTCTCTTCCAATTTTTCCATCATTTCTTTGAAATCTTTCCCTAGAATCTTCATTTTCTTATTTTGTGGCTCGAAAATCTAGCTTAATCAGTATTTCTGCACTAGACATCACCATCGCTACAGTTTGGGACATTTTAAATTGAATTTGGAATTTGTCGGTTATTTCCTCATGACAAAACTCAACCACATTTATGTAATCAGATTTTATAATCTTTAAATGTGGAATCATGTGCAATAGCCTAAGTATATTAGTTCGATTTAGAACTAAGTTGTTGTCCTTTGTCTTTATGCGTTCAATCATTATTTTAGGCAATATTGCTTTATGCATGGGATCCACAAAGATAGGTAATTTTGGGCAGATATCTCTCGGTATCAGAGAGTGGACGATATCTCTCTCCTTGTCAGTTGTTGTCTTTTCAGATGTACACTGATCATTCAAAGAGTCGTCTGATATTGTGCTGTAGACCGTCTCTAAAATCGATAGGTCATCATCAGTAATGTTTTCACAAGATAGCTCACATATCTCATTATTTATACTCTGCCCTTGTTCATATTCGTTGATGACGGTTAAGGACATATCTTCATCAACTTTCTCCTCATCATTGATCAGCATCGTTGCTTCATGTACATAGAAAGACAAATTCATGAGAATCACTTGTTCTCTTAGCTCGTCCGCTGTTAGGGGAGCTGATTGGTCAGTCAATGTTATTTTAGATTTTTTTCCACCCACGACTTTGTCCTGTACTGGTAAGATTTTCCCTTGCCTCTGGTTTCCCTTTTTTGCCGGTAATGACACATTTCTTAAAAAGGCTCTTGAGCCTGTGTTCTTTCTTCTTTTGGTAGTTGCGGGATATTTCTCTTGTTCGGCAATTGCTGTCTTTGTATTTTTGGTTTGCTGCACATTCTTTGTTCTTTCAAAAATTGGGAATGTTTCTGGTCCTTGCTTCAGGGAGATTTGTGGGATATTCTCAGCTTGAGGAGTTGTCTCTCTCATTTTCTTGTGTTTTTTTATTGTATTTGCATTTGTATTACTTCTCCATTAGAGAAATGCATATTCAACATGTTTGTTTCTATTCACTCAGATTGTATTAAGTCAGGAGTGAGCTTTTCTCTGGATTTACTGTCAATACACTTGAGGGATTCATCTCATTTCGATGCTCGTTGATTCTCTGCCTTATAGGATGAAATTGTGGTCTCTGTGATGAATCAAGTTTACTATCCTTTTTAGATCTCCTTTGTTTATCGTTCAGAATTTCTAACATAGTTGCAGTCAATTAGGCCTTATCTGCCCTATCACTTCTGGCAATATCGAATAACCTAAATTGCCCCTGGTTTGATGCCTCAGCTTCCAGATCAAGTCTTTGGTGATAAATGCTTCCACAAGTGTTTGTTTACTAAGAGTCACCGCTAAAAGAGTTGCTTGGTCCTTCATTGTCACGTCAATATTTTCATACAATATTATGAATGGGATAAGTGCTTGCATTGTCACCGTCATCATTAAGTTCTGAAGTTCAATCGTAGAGGTCGGAATTGCTTCTCAGAGGTTCTTTAGTGATTGCATTTACATTTCTCCCTTATTTCATGTTGTTGTATTTCTTCTTTTGATTGGCAATTATTTGAATCTATGGCCTCTTGATCTTCGTCCTTTATGTTTGCCCTTCTTGCTTCAAACAGCTGACCTGTCATGTCGAGATCTGGCTGTACTTTATTCTTATTTGGGAGTGGCGTGGAAGTCGTTGCAATGATTTGCCATACGTCCTCTATTTCTGATATATCAAGTGATAAACAATGTAAACGTTTATTTTTAACAGATGGAGTCATACTCAACTTTGGTGGGAGATTACTTTTTGTGGCATGTTTCGCTTGCCATGCTAATTTCGCTTGCAACGCCTTCACTTTCTGTGATTGACATGGTGTCATAGTGCTATTATGTTGTATTTCCTGTTCCAGTTTGTTTGGTTTACTATTTTCCATGTGTGGAGTTTGCATTGAGTCTTCTTGATTCGCTGAGAATTGGGCAGCCATCGAACACATAATGGGGGTAATTCATGGAATCAAGCGCAGAAGTGGCGCACGCGGCTGGTGTACAGAGGGAGTGTGCACCAGCTTGCGCCAGCCGCGTGCACCAAAACCCATTTTGACGCACAGCGTATTCATGGATACTTACATCCATAACCAGCGGTGGCGCAGCGTGGTGCAGCGACCCTGCAGCAGCACCAGTTACGCCCCCAACACCGCCCCGTGCGCCAAAAACATCCACACAAATCCCCTACATGGCGCAAAGGCCAGTGGACCAGCAAACAGCCCCCCAACAATGGAAACGCTCTAAAAATGCCACGCATCCCTCACGCGAGAACCCAATCATGTGTAAAACCCCCCACGCACCCCTCGGAATACATGTACCCCGCACACGCCAGGCCAATCGCCAATCATATGTAAAACTCCCCGTTCACCCCTCGGAATATGCGTACCCCGCTCGTGCCAGCCCAATCGCATGTAAAACTCCCTGCGCACACCTCGGAATATGCGTACCCCGCTCGCGCCAGCCCAATCACGTGTAAAACTCCCTCCGCACCCCTCGGAATACGTTTACCCCGCTCGCGCTAGCCCAATCGCATGTAAAACTCCTCACGCACCGCTCAGAATATGCATACCCCGCTCATGCTAGCCCAATCACGTGTAAAACTCCCGGCACACCCCTCGGAATACGTGTACCCCACACGCGCCAGGCCAATCGCGTGTAAAACTCCCCGCGCACCCCTCGGAATATGCGTACCACACCCGCGCCAGAAAATCTGCGTGTAAAACCTCCCACGCCCCCTCAGAATAGGCATAACACGCTCGCACCAGCCCAATCATGTGTGAAACTCCCTGCGCACCCCACGGAATACGCATACCCTGCTCGCGCCAGCCCAATCACATGTAAAACTCCCTGCGCACTCCTCGGAATATGCATACCCCACTCGCGCCAGCCCAATCGCATGTAAAACTCCCTGTGCGCCCCTCGCAATACATGTACCCCGCTCATGCCAGCCCAATCCCTTGTAAAACTCCCTGCGCACCCCTCGAAATACGCGTACCCTGCTCCATTAGTCTGAAGGGTCCATTATTCCAAAACAAAAGGAAACCTACCAAAAACCCTATCTAAAATACAACTATATACAAAAAGTGGAGCAAAGTCTGTGGACTCCAAATCATAATAAAAAACAAATGAAACCTAAACCTAAATAACGATATAGAAAGGCGGTGGGCTAGTCCAACAGCTCACTTTTTGATGTCCCGGGCCAGGGAATCATTGAACTCCATGTCGATGTTCCGGAGGCGGGCCTGTACCCTGGCCTCGAGATCTCGCAGGAATGCAGCCAAGGCCTCCTCCAACTCGATGCGAGTTGACTCGAGGCACTCAGCCCACCTCACAGCCCGGTGCATGGAGTTCTCTGCCCTGACCATTGTGAGCCGTGCCCTCTCCACCCGCCGCCGCTCTGCATCTATTTGCGGGCCCAACCACTGCCACACAGAAGACACTCCCAATCCTGGGTCCTCCTGCCCGCCTGCCGATGCCTGCCCCTGGGATGTTGATGGCCCCGAGCCATGATCGCTCCCACACTCATCTTGCTGCTGTCTCCAATGCAACTGCCTCTGGCACCACGACGGCCTCCAGGCTGATGGAATCCTCTGGTGCCGCTGTGCACGTGCCCTGCTTGATGATGCCTGCATGTCCTCCATCTGCTGGGGTCCAGTTGGTGGGGTGACCACCCCTGCTGGACCTCTGACTCCTGACTGTGGCAGGGCTGCGTCCTACACCAGCCTTGCAGCTGGCTCAGGGGCAGCTCCACAGGGGGACCAGGTGACACTTGGGCGAGAAGATGGCATGGAGGACCACTGGCACATACGGGGCTCAGTTGAGTAGGGGGGCGCAAGAAGATCCAGCACACAGAGGAACCCAGTGCTGACGACCTGTCCTAGTAGTGCGACACAGCCAAACAGGTATTCGAAATGACGTGCATTGTCCTCACGAGAACCCTGCACATCATCCAGAATACCATGCTGGCTCAACGCCACACTAGCTAGGATAGGCTCAATCCGGTCATGGATTGCCACGTCTGCAGGGAGAGGAAGGCCTGTATGTGCATCCCCTCCCAGAAAATGGGTCTGGACGGAGGCATCCCTCCTGGTGCCAGATGATGCAGTCACAGGATCACAGACAGGATTACACACAGGCACCTCCACGGCAGCTTATGGCGCCTCCTGTCCCTGCCCCTTCCAGGCCCCATGTGTGGGGCTTCCACAGCCTCCTCCTCAACCAAACCCCCCACCAACCTGGATGACTCTGTGCCATCTTCCTCCATAGGTACCTGTGGGGGCTCAGCTGGCCCTACTGCTGCCGAGGAGTCCACCTCCAACCTACGCCTCTTGGACCTTCCCTCGGCAGCTGCGGCTATGGACGCAGCACCAGACTCCTTACTCCCGGAAGATATCAGTACCTGGGAGGAGAGCCGGGCCTTGCATCTCCGGCTGGCGTGATCCCTGCTGCTGTGCTCCACAGCACCGTCTCCGCCCTCTTCATTAGTTGACGCTGCAGACAGGGAGAGATAGAACACAGACATCAGGGCCCTGTACATTTGTCTGATACACACATGACAGTTGCACATGAGTGGCAGTGTCAAACTTCACAGATGGCATCACACTCCCCAACACTCATATCATTTGAACCCACACACATGCACAAATAAAGTGGTATCATGCAACAGGCATCACCATCCATACATACGTAACTGCATGAGCAAACAAAGCTTGGCATTACATCACAAGCAACATGGGGAGTGCCAATCACATGCACACACGCCACCAGACAGACAGCTTCTGTGTATCTCCAACACCTGTCACAGTGCAATCATCGGCAACTATGTCACATCTGCCAATCAGGTACCCACATGTCCGGGTCACATGCATGCGTGGCGTATCACAGTCGTACACATTTCAAACACACACACGCACATGTACGCCGTGCACGTACATGAATGTGGAACCATCATCTATGTGTCACACCGCAACCATGGCAAAGCACATACACAGAAATGCAAACATGTTTGCATCTCCACATGCAGTTGGGCATCATGCATTGGAACACATACATCATTGATGGGCATTACACATGACTGCACTCACATGCAGCATGGGCATGTCCCTGCACACACACACATCCATACATGGGCCTTGTCAGACATATGTCCAAGCTGCACACTCCTGCCACACCTCAACATGCACTGTGTGGAATGGGATAGCCCAGACACTCACTGCTCGACTCCAGACGGGTCTGCCTCTCCAGGACTTGGTGGTGAAGCACTGGGTCAATACGTTCCAGGACCCTCATCTGCTCGAAGGAAAGTTGGACCCGGCAAGAGGCGCCGGGCCTTCATGAGGGTCCTGGATCTGAAGTCCTCCCAGCGCTTCTGGATGTGTTTCAAGTCGCGGGTTGCCACCCCCTCCGTGTTGATGACAACCACAATGTACTCTTCCATCCTTCCCTGTCGGTGCATGGATGTCTGAAGAGGGCATCATAATGCCCCAGGACTTGCTCCACTAGGATGCCAACTTTTCTGGCTGAGAAGCTGACAGCCCTCTGCCTCTCTGGCTGGGGGTTGCCAGTGGTCTCCAATGGTGTTTGCCCAAACATGGCAACCCACGAGGCAGGGGTGGGTGGGCAACTGGCTCCTGGGGCTGAGCTGTGGAGCAATGGAACACCAGTCGGGAGTCTTCTGTTCCAGCAGGGGTGGTCACAGCAACTGGACCCCTGAAGATGGCTGATGTACAGGCACCAAATAGCAGGGCACGCGGCCAGCAGGCAGGCAGGCAGCAGCAGATGGCTCATGGGAGATGGCTCAGTGCTCTGGGGGGCAGGAGAATTTCCTTCTGGACAGGAGCGTGGTTTTCCGTGTGTTGTTGTGTGGCCAGCTTGATGAAGAGTGAATCTGCACGTGAAAAAACAGCACGTCAGTGTGTAATTTGAGGAAAGGGCCTTAGCGCGTAAGCGCATAAGTGACGTGACATGCGCAGGCTATTTCCTCAGCACGGGTGCATAGTGAATCTGCACATGCAAAAACAGCACGTCCGCGTGTAACACGAGGAATGTCTCTTAGCACGTAAGCCCGCCAGTGACATTACGTGCGTGGACGTTGCCTTGAGCATGGGTTAAAGGTCCAGCAGGGAAGCAGTTAATCTGTACATGCTTTTCATTGAGACCGTCGTGTCTGTTTACTCTTCTGGATTCACACGCCATTACTTCACAGCATTTGAAGTTCGTACCTCTTCCTTTGGCGGGGTGTTGCCTACACGCACAAGTGTGTGTGTTTTTCTTTTTCTTTTCCACGCAAGGCAGACGGTGAGTCGCGCATGCTTTTTTTCCCACTGTGGTTCCCCCTGTGCATCATGTACCGGTCATAGTAGCCCGCGTGTTCCACGCGTATGTGTTTTTTGTGTCCCTGGGTGCCACAACGTACTGCGGGCGGTTCATTCCATGCACGTGGGCAACCAGGGTAACATGCACGATTTTCTTTATTGCGTGACCCGTCATTTTTCCCCAGGGGTCACAGACAGCCTTGCAGGAGGAGAAGGGTACCTATTCCATTCAGTACCCTGCCCCCTTCAAAACAATTTCCCAGGACAATTGTTGAGTGCACCTCCCATTGTCTATTTACCATCTGTGCCATGGTTGGGAGGCCATCAAAGTGTAACGGCGGCAAAGTTGGGCGTCCTCCCAGGGTGTGCGTGGTCGGGCACATGGGTGTGGAGACCAGGGGGGACAGGGAGTCCAGGGTGGCCAGGCTGGCCAGGGTGGCTACAGAGGGGGAAGAGGCAGGGGTGCCCCACTGGGGGAGGATGCTCAGCACGTGCTGGTGCAGACATGCCACCACCACCTGTGGCTCCTGGAGATGCAGCTGTTGCATCACAACCTGGGGCCCATATGACCCAACAGCAAATTTCATCTGCTGTCATGGGCCCGCCGGTGGTGGTAGCTGCAGGTGCAGCTGTGGGGACAACCACCTGGGCTCGGGGTCGGGCAGCGCATTTTGCGTTGCATGATGAGGACTCCCAGGACGATTTCCATCTTGTCAGGAGGTGCGGGTCACGTGTGTCCAGTGTAGCTGTGACTGGGGCACACATATCTGGGGAAGTTATGACATCTGCTGCCCCAAGCAGCCGGGTGGTGTTAACTGCATGGGCAGATACAGCCAACACCACCCCGGTAGTGAGTCAGACCCAAGCCAGACCTTCCCTCCTCATTCCAACACCCGCTCCCTTGGTCCAGTCCTCCAGCACCACTGCCCCCACTGATCAGGGCCACATTAGCCACTCAGGGTCAGTACCACTGCTCAAAAGGAGGAAGTGTGCTCCTGCGCAAGAGGCTGAGACCCCAGACACGGCTCCGGCCTCCGGCACGTCGAGGAAGAAGCCTTTCGGCAAGCAGGAACTGGACTTCTTTGTGGACTATGTGTCGGCACACAAACACAATATGCTTTGTGTGCCTACAGGGCCATACAACGCCTCACCAGCGTTCAGCCCACTGGCAGCATTTTTCAGATGGTGTGACAGCCATGGGATTCCAGGTGTGCATGGCTCAGGACTGCTACAAGCATTGGAATGACCTCTGACGCTGTGCAAAATCAAATGCGTGCCTCCAATTATGCCATGTCTCAGGTGACTGGTGGTGGGCCAGCAACAGAGGAGGATGAACTCACTCAGCACGAGGAGATCGCTGCAGAGTTCATCCCGGCAGGACAAATCCGTGGAGTGGGAGAGAGGATGGATTATGATGCATCGTCCGGTGAGCATTGATGCATGTTACTCAATGACATGTGTGTTTGGTGTGTGACCCTCCCAGCTACAACATGGGTCCTTCCTTTCGTCATTCTCCCTCTCTACCTGTGGTGTTCACCAGGGTTCTTACCTCTCAGCCTGGCTTTTCTAAGAGCACCTGGCATCTCTCGCCTACTGCATTTTCATTTTCTGCTACAACTTCCTGTGCTATGCTGATGACACTCAACTCATTTTCAGGCTGCTCTCGGACATCTCTTCTCCCTCCCTTATTTCTGATTGCCTAATTGCCATTTGACATTGGTGTACTGCCAATGATCTCTGTCTAAATGCCAGCAAGACTGACATCCTCCTCATCGGTACACCTTCACCATCCTTTCCCCTCACTCTCTATCTGGCCTCACTTGGCCCTCCTCCTACCCCCACCTGCAAGGCCAACAACCTCGGGGTCAACTTTGACTCCACACATTCCTTCTCCACACACATTTCTGACGTCTCTTGAGATATTAACTTATTGCCTAACCTCCTCAGGGGTACTGTGCCTTTCCTCTTGTTCACCTAGAAGCTCACTGTCTCTCAAGATCTGGTTGTCTCAAGGTTCGACTACTGTGACAGGCTCTTTCAAAATTCTACCTGCCTCCACACTCCGCCCTCTACCACTAATCCAGTACAGGACTGCAAGACTTGTCCTTGGCCTCAAGCCCTAAGATCCTATCTCTCCAGCTCCGAAATCCCTTCATTGGCTACCAGTGGATGCAAGGATAACATTTTAGACCCTCTGCATTGTGCACAAGGAATTCTGGGGCCTGGGTCCAAAATACCTTCTACTATCCCTCTGCCAATACCTCCCCTCTTGAGTCCTTTCCTCCTTTACCTCACAATCCCTCCGGGTCAGTCGTTTATTGAAGAAACAAGCTGGGGACAGATCTGTGTCTATGGCTGGGACCTCCCTTTGGAACAGCCTACCTGCCTTGTTGAAACTTGAGGAGAAACATCTCTGCTTCCGGAAGCACCTCAAGACCTTCCTATTTGCTCCTGCATTAGCCCCTCTTCTCCCCATCTGAACTTTTCCTCTCTTGGCACTGTGCATCTGGACACCCTCTGTCTTTTGGGCCCAGGTACCTGTTCACCCTGCCTCACTGCTGCACTGCCTCCAGGCCTCCCATTGCAATGGTTCCTGTATGCGTACCCATACAGTCCCCCACTCTTCTTCTGCACTCATCAGATTTGCCATATCCAAATGATCTTGCACTTGCCACTTTCTGGATGCACTACCACCTTTTGAATTCCTATTCTATCATTGGACTTCATTTTCATTCTTCGGTCTCCTCTGTTTGGCACTTTCCATTCCACTTCTCCCCCTTCAGGGACTTTACCCCTTGTTCCCTTCTCCATGCACTTGCCTGTTCTCAATGTCACTGTGCCCAGTTAGATAGTTGTTTTCATTTTTTTTTCTCCCTTGTTCCCCTCCCTTTGCTTGGTTGCGCTCTGAACCACTTGTGTACAAGGGCAATCTTGATGAGATGTCATATCATGTCATATACATCCTTTGTCCTTCGTGCAGTGTGTCTCACTCTGACTGTAATGATGGCAGTGGCTCCCCGTGCACATGTGTAAACAATCATGCTCCATGTGCATTCCATGTATGCCGCTATGTGTCCTTGACTGCCTGCTCATTGTAGTATGTCTCCAGGTTGATCCAAGTGTCATGTTATTTGGACAGCCATTTCATGCTCACTGTGGGTCTGTGTGTCATCACGCACAACTTTAGGGTGTCCACATGTGTGTCGTGCACATGGCTCCCCCTGTTACAGGCCCCCTGCCTCTGTTCAACTGGTGTGTCTTCTGCATGCATGGGTGTATACTGATGGTTCCTCATCTGTCCTGCATCATGTCCACTTCTCATCGGCTGTAGTGACATTTGACTGATGACATGCAATAGACACATGCCAACACTGTCTGCCAATGCACAGTTCTGTGGTGAACCTTTAATTGCCATACAGTGCTTCCCTGCTATTTCCCAGAGGGTGGGTGTTTAACGGTATCCATGCTACATAATGCATGCCATTTGCACATGATGGCTCCAATTGCCCTCACACTGTCATCATGTTTGGAGATTGACATCACTACGTACATGTTGATGTAGGAAGTTGAGGGGGTACACATCCAATGCAGTGCACACACCCACTCCTGTGCCAAGTACAGCCCTTCAACATGCCAACACAATGCTGCTGTGTGATAGTGACCTGCCAAGTATGTATCCATGTCCCTCCTTTCACTGTATAGAAACGCAGTAGCGTAGGTGCCTCCTGTGACACATGTACTCTGCATAGTCAATGGTTGTTGAGTGCTGCACATGAACATGCATGTTAAATGTGTCATGGTGTGTTTGGTGTGATTGCCAGCTGTGGCTATTTGTGTGTTCCCATATGCTTATGCTACGTGCCATCTCTTTGTTCCCATCTCTCATTTTTGCCTTGGATATGTGCCTGCTAGAGGTTGTGTGTGAAGCAGGTGATGGGCAACATGCAAAACATGTGTTGGCTTCACATTTTGCACACATCCTTTTCTGCTTTCGGGATACCCTTGCATTGCAATGCCACTGGATGCATGTTGGGGTTTGAGTTGAGTATGACATTGTCATCCGCCGTCCGGTTTGGCGTTTGTATCTGCGTTGGCGGCTACGCGCTGGAAGGGCGAGCGGAGGTTCCGCTACGTGATTTCTCCTCAGCGCACCCTACGGTCTAGTGGTTTTCCAACATGGCGCCGCTGGGAAGTATTTCTTTCCTTCTCTCCCAGTGATCGCCGCGTTGCAACCCCCTTCACTGCGCTAGCTCGCATCTTTGGGTCTATACGCTAGTTTTCCAGTCTCGACCGCCCCGGTCGCTTCCTTGTTTCTTCGGTCTGCCTCCCTCGGACCACCTATCCTCCTCTCTCCCCCTCTCCCTCTGCCTTGCCTCTCCTTCCCGCTTTCTCCTTACCTCTCAGCTTGTTTTCTCCTGCGGCGTGCGGCCCCTCCGCGCCCGCCTTCTCTGTCTTACCTTCGGCTGCGCTGTCTTCCAGCCGCCTCGGGTTCTGTTGCTCCGGAGTCGTTTTTCTCTGCTGGTTCTCTTTCCGGTGGCTCTCCCTCTCTCCGGTTCCTTCTCTACTTTGGATATCCGGCTTTGCCTGCTCCCATCAGCTACCTACCTCAAGAACGCCAATTCAGCTGCTTGCTCTGGACCTTCTCAAGCTGCTTCACTCATCGGAGGGTTTTTTCTGCCTGAACAGGCTTTTTCCCTTTGCTATTGTCTGATCGCGGGAAGGAGGCCCCAGGTTTGCTACTCTTTAGCGCTCACTGTGGCTTCCTCTCGAGACAGATACGCTCTACACAAAAATGAGAAGGACTATCTCTCTCACAGGCAACTGCAACCGGAGGACTTGGAATCAGGTGAGGAGAGTGGGGAGGAACGGGAGTTGGCGGAATCACCCGGACGGGAGATGGGAGATGTACGCGGATACAAACGCCAAACAGGACGGCGGATGACAGACATGTCTGCTTCGTGTGTTGGCTGTTAATGTTGTGATCTGTATGTGTGTGGTATGTGCTACTGGCATGTGTGCTCATGTTTCTTTTGTTTATGTTGCAGGGGATGACGCACTAGAGGCAGAGGATGAAGATGTCATCCCAGACATGGTGGTCAGTTCACATGACCAACCAGGCACCAGTGGTGGCTGTGAGGTGGCAACCCACGAGAACCTACTGGTGCTCCAGGTCATCGTGTCCAGAGCAGACTCTGAGTCAGGCTCTGATGGATCCTCTGACCACTATGTTGAGCCGGATCTGTATCATGACGTGTTGCCACCGGTAAGTGATCCTGTGTTGGATGATCTTCTGTCCACGATGCCTGCAGTAGGGGGCCAGGTGGGGTTGGAATGTCTGCCTGTGGTGGTTACGGGTGCAGGGTCACACTCCATACCAGTTGGCCCTGTTCCTGGGGCATCAGGTCGATAGAGGGATGCAGTCCTGCAGCTGCAGGTGGCACCAACCCAGCAAGGACCACAGCTCCTTGGGCCCAGCAGGTGTCGTGTCCGGCAATGTGGTGGCCATGCGTCACCAGGGTCAACTGAGTGGGAGCATGCCATTATTGCCATAGCACAGCAACAGGGGGGAGCAGTTGAGGTGATGCCTCAAGGTATGGAAAGTATGGCCCGTTCCATCCTCCCCCCTGAAAGGCAGGTGGAGCTCCAGCAGCAGGCTACGCAGTTCACATGCTGCTCACTCAGGCTGGGCATGACGGCCTCTGACAGGGCATGCCGGGCTGAAATGGTGGCTCTGCATCAAGCACTTGCTGCTCAGGCAGAGGCACACCGTGAGGCCCTGAGGGTCGAACACCAATCCCTCCGATCTAGGTGCGCTCATGATGGACGAGAGTAGGCGAGCAGAAGACAGGATGGAGCGGCTTGAAAGAACCATCCCAGCTGAACTCCATGCAAGCCGGGAGGTGCTCTGTATGTCATGTGAGGCCATGCAGGCAGAACTCCGTCTTACACGTGGGTCCTTACAGGAGGAAGCACGTATGACACGTGAGGTAATGCATGCAGACCTACGTGTCATTGCCATGCAGGACCTAGCTTACCAGACCTACATGCTTGCTGCCACTGAGGGGCAAGCCGCGGATACGCATGGTCAGGCAACTGTGCCGCATCCACCTTCTGATTTCCATCCATAGGGTGACAACAACAACCTCCCACAAAGGTTGGCCGTGCAGGCGCTGAGCCCATTGAGTATTTTTTTAATCTCAACATCTACACATGTGGGTGTTGTGGTGCACCCTCTACCTCCCCCATCCTGGGTGCCCCCCACCCCGGGTCATATGTGGCCTTTTTTTCCCCCTGCAATTAATGTTTTTATTTTTTTATTTTTTGTCTATTGTGCATTCACGGGACAGTGTGCTGCTTTGTGGTATTTGAAGGCATCCACTGTGTGTTCCAACAGGGCCCATTCAGGCTTGTCTTGTGTATATGTTTTGCTTGGGATCCTGACACATATGCTACTCCTTCGTCCCCTTTCCATGGGCTCGCAAGAATGGCTCGGTGTGACAGCATCTTACACATGGGCATTGGCTTCTGTCATATCTGTGGCCAGCCTGCAGTCCTACTTGTGTGTACACCCCTAGTGGGTATTCTGGATGGCTTCTGCAATGCATGTATGCACTTCATTTTGGTGAGTATTCTGTTGACTGTGCATTTCACCATGTTGCTTATGATTTTTTTATGACTTGACTCTCTATGTTCATGCACTTCCTGCTGTAGGTGGTACCATGCACCCTTTGGCTGTGTAACTTGTGGGTGGGAGGGGTCCGTGTGCTGACAATGTTGCATTGGGACACTTGGCCTACAGTGATTTTGATATGCCACATGAACGCTGCACGCTGAGTTATCCTTGTGACCATGTATTTCATCAACCCCAATTCCTTGCTTCCCCTGCTTTTGCCATCTTGCAGCCCTGCCTGGTGTTTTGTTGTGCCATTTGAAATATGGCTGTATTGCTTTTGACTTGACGGTCCTGTTTGTGGCCTGGCCCTGCTCCCCCCTTCCATTGGTGGCACTTGGTCCTTGTGACAATTTGGGCAACCAGGAGGATGGAGACAGCCACCACTACCAAATACCCACAATGGAGGCCCTGTCTACCCGTGTCCACCACTGTCTACCACCCTTCTGGGTCCCTTGATTGTCCCCCTGTCTCCCCTGCCCCTACCTGTCTCCACCTGCCCCCTGCCAGACTCCCCCTGTCTCCCTTGCCCCCGCCAGTCTCCACCTTTCCCCACCAGTCTCACTCTGTCTCCCCCCTTCACCGTCACACCCACTTCCCTTCTGCACCCTCTTCTTTCTCTCTGCCTCCTGTGTGTGCTTTCTTTCCCTCTATCCCCCTTCCTGCCTTTATCCCTTGGCCCCGTCCTCCTTTCTCTCTTCCCTCTCCCTCTCCACCACCCTTTCCCCTCTTCCTTGTCATCTGTCTTTCTTTTTCCGGCACTACCCCAATTGCTGTCAGGCATGGTGATACGTAGCCACATGTTCTTTGCAGATACTGCCCCCTCTGCCTCTGTCTATCCACCCCCCACCTTCACCTTTTTGAGTTTTATTTTGGCACTTAATTTTATTATCAGTCCCTCCACCACTGATTACAGCTCGTCTGTTCCCGCTTTCCCTTCTGTGTTTCTTCTCCCCAGCACTATCTGATTATTCATCGACCTTCCATTGTTTGTCACTTGTTTTGTTACCCTCCTCAACTCTTCCCTCCTCTTCTCTCACCCCCCCCCACCCCTTATGTGACTCTTGCACTGCAACTATTGCCGTCAGGCATAGCAATGTTCATGCTAGTTTTGTTTTCCCACATTCCCTCCCTAGACTCTCCCTTATTGTTACCAGCACTTGTACTATCTACTTTGATTTTATTGTTATTTTTCACATTCTGGAATGTTTGAAGGACTTGTAGGAAGGTAATGTTTTCCCCCTTGTTCCCTCCCTCCTTGAGGCGCATTGATGCACTTTGTGTGTAGGCCCTATACGGATTTTCAATGAATCAGTTATTGCTCACTGTCTGCCATTGTCAATGTGGGGTACTATGTACATGATGTGTTCTGCTGGTCAATGGTTGATCCTATGTTGGGTTTGATTTTGAGGTGTCAGGGGATTGGTGCGGTTTAACACACAGGGGGTCCTTGGGTGCAATGTTCACATGTGCTGTGTACAGGACACTGAGGCTCACGTCATTTCACATGCATGTATTCAATGCATGTCCCTACTGACACAAACACTTAGGCAACATCCCCCTAAACCAACTACTACGGCGACACCATGCACACACGTGCACCCAGATTGCCTTCTCAGGCATGCTGTGTCCCTACAATTCATGTTCACTTCCAATTCATTGATCGTGTACATGCATCACAGGGTACTATTTTGTTGATTGTACTTATTTTTCATGATGCTCAAGGGGTTTCCCCAACGCAATGCACACTCACTGTGCTGTCCAGTGAGCAGTGTGTTGTAGGGGACACACACGCAACACACAGTGTTTGTAATGCCAATTTGGTATTGTCCAATGTGCATTGCAACAGGTATTTTGACTTTTGTTGCTTGCACCACTGGTGGAATGCATTTGTGCCACAGTGTTCAGGGTGTGAGGTTTTGGTCAGTCATTTCTTCAGATTCCATGTCAGGTGTAATTGTCTGGTGCCTATTTACGTTTCTCACGTGGCACTTCATGACTATTGTGTCATGTGTAGTGCATATGCTTTGATGTTTTGCCATTGCATACCATGGCGTGGTGTCGCAGATGGGGGTCATGGGGGTTGGGAGGGTTTGTTGGCATACTGGTACTTTCATGCCCTGTTTTTCAGGGGGGTGGGTGGGATATGCACCTTGCATGTGTTCCTTTTGGTCACATGGGTTGTGTTTAAGTAGCTAGGGATGCACACAATGTGGAACTTCCGTGGACACATTCTCAGGGTGGTAAGGTTCTCATCATCAATTGTCACCTGGTATGTGCCAGGCCTGTGTGCACCCCGCAGGGGTTGGTGTTTAGGTGAAAAATGTGGCCATAAGCTGGGTACAGGCTGCCTCGCCACGTGCCTTTTCCCCTCCCATGTGCAGTGGCCGTGCATGTGGTTGGGGATGTGGGGGCACCGCCATGTCCACCGGTACGCCCCACTGTGTTGCAACACTGTGCAGGACACCTGCTGCCACAATGATCCTGCACACTACTGGGGGTACATTTAGTAGCTGTCCGCCAGAGCGGTCAAGGGAGCAGAAGCGTGACTTGAGCACTCCGAATGTGCGCTCCACTATGGCCCTGGTTGCAATATTGGCTGCGTTGTATCTTACCTGGGGTGGTGTGGTGGGAATCCGTATTGGTGTCATCATGTAGGTGCTCAGAGGGTAGGCACTGTCCCCTGGTAAGGTGATAATGGTTGTCATTAGTTGGGCTTGTGTATTTGTCTGTGTGTCACATGCATGCATGTACATGGGCATTTCTACTCACCTATGAGCCATGTGTCACCATGCTTCCCAGCTTCCAGGGCCCGGCTCAGGGTGGACATTCTGTATATGAAACTGTCATGGGTGGACTCTGGATAGTTTGCATACACAGAGGTGATGATTCCCTTGGCGTCGCATACAACCTGCACGTTGGTGGAATGCCACTGCTTGCGGTTGCGGTAGATGTTTTCAGTGGCCCTAGGTGGACGTAGGGACATATATTTGCAATCTATGGGACCAAGCACTTGGGGAAAGTGTGCCACCTGTTCAAGTCCTGGACCACGGCCTGCCTTTCTGCTGGTGTTCTGGGCATGTATGTGCGCCTGCAGACTGAGGGGCACGCAGTGATGATTGCCAACACCTGGTATAGGCAACGTGACTGTGTGGGCTGTGAAATGCCCCCCACTATGGCGGTTGTCCGCTGAAATGACCCAGTGGCCAAAAAATGCAGTACATTGTGCACCTTCTCCAAGGGGCTCAATGCTTGGGAGCACAGAGTGGGTGATGTGAGTTCATCCTCCCACTCAGTGACCAGCTCTGGGATGATATAAGGTGGAAACCTATACCTGACATAGACCTCGTCATCAGGCATCCCAAAAAGGCTGGTCCTGGTCAAAAAAATGGAGGACCTGGCTATTTTCTTCCTCCTGCGATGTCCCATGATCACTGCTGCGAGGAATGGGACATTCATCGTAGCTGTATATGCTTGTTTGCTGTTTGCGCGCACTTTTATGCTGCACGGAGGCGCTTCCGCCTGCTTTCGTGTGGTGGATGTATTTGTGCGTGTGCGTGTGTTTTGACGTGCGCAGGTTTTCCCTATTCGATTTCATGAATACATGTTGTTCACTAGCGTGTGGGCATTGCATTCCAGTGATACTTCCCACGTAACGCCTACATTTTCATGCGTTGTTCCCCATTCCCTGTGTTCCGCCCCCTTTTTAGGTGCGTGTGCAAGAAGTTGTGCTCTTTCCCTGTTCCTGTCGCACACGCATTTGGAAAGTCGCAGTGACGTGTAAGGTAAGCACGTATTTGGCGCATATCTCGGGAAAAACATGCGCAGGGCCTTCCATGAATCACACGCGTGCAATTCAGACACGTGCGCCATCTTTTTCACGCTTGCACCACAAATTTCGGTGCACAATTATTCCATGAATTACCCTCAATGCGTTTGTTAGCGCCTATAGAAAATTTTGTGGCGTCTGTTTTTAATTTCGGAAATAACATTGCAACGCTCTCAGCACTTGAACAGCCTTGATCAAAAAGACATTAATTTAGAGTTTTGTCGTTTAAAATTACGTCCAAAGACCTTATTACTTTACTGTTGCAGCTGTAAAATCATCTTTGCATCTTGTATAATCTGTTTGTTCAATTAAATTAGTGGAGGGGTTTTTACACACCAGTTGGACTGCTTGCACGTCTTGCGTTGTCAATGATTTTGCATGTTGCAGCTTTCGTCGAAGACGTGGGGCTTGAAGGGGCCGGGGGAACTGGGGATCGGATCGAGTCTGTTGTTTTTGCAGTCTGTCGAGTATGCGAACCTATGAAGGTTTCCATTCCATCACTTAGGAGGGATGTCAGAAGATCCACTCAGCCTCCACCCACACTCCACCAGACTCTGCTGACTCTGTGTCCATTCCGCGGGTCTGCAGGGTTTTTGAAGTGAAAGCGCCTTCTTCAGTCAATAAAGCTGGTAAACAGACTGGAAACAAGGTGCAATATTCCACATTCCAAAATTGAAAGAAAAACACTATAGCCTCCACACAGACTCCACCAGACTCTGCTGACTCCGCAAATCTGTGATGAAACCTGTCAATGGGTATTGGACCTATTTGTACCAGAAACTCAGCGTCCTCTTCCTCAACAAAATATGCCTGGGAAATAAGGTTCTTGATGCCAAATCCAACTCTGGTCTCTTGCACCAGGGAGAACCTTATGGCTTGTCTTCATGGAAAAAAGGACACACTAGCCCAAGAAATGGCGAAACTAACGCTCAAATCGAGCAAAAACAAGCAATTAACAAACAGTGAAAATTTGGCTACCACAGGAGGTCTCCGCTTTAAGCCCTATAAGAGAAGGAGAAAGTATACACATGACCCAGAAAGAGATGAAAACAGACACAGACGCATTGGAGTGAAGGTTTGGAGTGGAGAAGATTGGAAAAAGAATAAAACGTTCATAACAAGAGAACAAAGGAAGAAAGAACAAATAGAAGGAGATACAGAAAGAACAGAGGGGGAGTACCTTAGAAACTGTAGGACAGGTAAATGGTTCTGGGATGGTGAGAATCCAAAATTACCCCAGCAAGGAAAAGTAAAGTAAGGAGGGGAAGTAAAATGGCTAATGCAACTACGTGTTGCAAGGTAAGCTGGATGACCCCTCATAACATTTAATTACAAGCAAAGTAATTTATTTTCATCTGGGTGACGGGATCGATGTGATCGTAATCATATTGTACTGCCAGTAACTGAAACTGTGCAGTAGATTGCCTGCATCAAGATTCCTATCTGCAGCAAGCGAACCTCCATTGCCCACCAAGAGGCAGAATTACTCAAAGATGGTCGCCCGCCGATCCTGACGACCATCAGCTTCCTGACTGCCCAAGCTGCACCAACGTGGCTGCCGATTGGCTGCTGCACCGCTTTTTGTGCCTACACCGAGGCACGACACTCAAAGGCTACCCCTGTCTCGAGCCTGTCTGAGCCTAAGTAGGCGTGGCCCATACAACGCTTCCCGCGCACATCCACAAGGTAAGCGACTGCCCAACAGCATTGCCACAGTACTATAAACCTATACATGCTAAGACTCGAACCCACTGCTTAATAGCATACCTTTGGAACTTGAACGCTATCAACAACTGTGACTGTACCATTATAGTCACTACTCAGCGGTATACCCGCCAGATCAACGCTAGGCGCATAAGTCACAAAGTAGAAGCTTTACTGTGCTAGGTTATCTAATGTAAAGAGGCCTCTTTAAACGTCATACTGCTTTCTATGCACGCCGACTCAACAGTATTCTCCACCCCATATGTCATGTGAAGCTTTACTGCTGCTATTTTCTTTGCTGATGTACTAACTGTTTCCAAAGTTGTGATTGCACTGTTAGCCCTCAGACGCTGCAGCATGTAACACATATATGCTTTTATAACAACCATGTATTGAACAAATGCTATTCAAAACTGTACTAACTTCTACTCATCCATAGGAAATGTTTGAGCTTACCCATCATAGTCATGTATGTCTTTACATAGCCTCACGCGCATAGTTACTACCACATGTATTTCTAACTGCATACATTAGGGTTCCCGATAGTTCCCTCTACCAGTACAGCCAGATACAGCCTCATACTGCTAGATTTGTCACCAGCTAGCCTCACCTTACTAGACATTTAACACCTAGTATAGCTTCTATACAGCTTAGCTATTAATTGTATTGTCACCCCTACCACAGCATGTACACCTTGCCACTTTACATATGCATACTAGGCACTGTGCTCACCTTTAAGAGCATACTCATTCATCACAGGTTAGAGCCTGCCATCACCCACACGATGGACATCATGCATACATCCACATACCCCATTCACCACATCACACATGTATTCACACACGCAGCTAACTGTCGGCTCAGACTGCACAGACTCAGAACATGCACCCACCCCATGAACATCTCTGCCATTCCCACACAGGAAGCACACAGAAACACCTGTTTGGGTTCATGCACTCACACATCAAATACCAGTCACCACAATTTAACTGCCTGCAAACTCACCAATACTAAGCTGATCCACTTAATGCCTAGCCTCAACACCACCAAACAGCATACCTCCTCACCTATAACGGGCACCCTACCTCCACAAAAAAAGAACCATCAACCTCTGCACCTCAAATGCGCCCTACTCAATGTACGCTTGATTAATGCTCATGCAAAGAAGTGAATGATCAAATCACCAGTCAGGACCTAGATATAATAGCCATCATGGAAACATGGCTTAATGAGGCCTCTGGACCCACCATTACGTTAACTCTACCTGAAGGCTACTCAATCCTAAAACAAAACAGCCTATCCAAAACGGGAGGATGGGTGGCTCTAATCTTCAAAGAAACCATATCTATTAGACCCATACCTCACCAAGCGGAAGACAAAGACGAAATCCTATCAGCCAAATCATCACTTTCCCCGAATGACACTATAAACATTCATTTCATTTATCGACCAATGGGTCCTCCCACCAACTTCCAAGGTCAAATCATCCACCCCTCATCCACCTCCTCGGAGACAATATTAAAAAAACTACCAAAACACTGCTCCTAGGCGACATCAACTTGGGATTCAATGACCAGAATGAAAAAACTGCCATCTCTTTCACCAAGGAACTCCTCCACCTAGGCTTCTCACAGAAAATTATGTCTCCTACTCACTCCAAAGGCTGCATCCCAGACTGGGTGATAGACCATAATTGTGATTCAGCCATCGTTTCTAACACGGTCCGCCCATGGACAGACCACAACTGCCTACTATTCACTATCCATTTATCTCCTTGCACTAAAACTACTACTACTGCACCTGCACCTAGAAGCGCAAAAAACTCTCTGCAGATAACCTCTGTGCCTTTCTTGACCTTCCATGCTTAGCACCACCATTCTCATCAGATCCTAACATCCTAGCTGAGATTTTCAAAGACACCCTTACCCATGCAATTAACACTGTTGCACCATAAGAAAACAAAAAAGAGAAAAATAAATCCACTCCAATTCCTGGTTCACAGATGAGCTCCAGAATCTGAGCACATGCAAGCGTCATGCGCTTAAAACTTATCAGTCCAAGACTCCATCTTCAGGGCTAAATTCGAAGCCTACAATCATCGTACCACAGAGGCTAACTCTCAAACGAAAGAATTCTTTACTATCTTTAAAGAGCTTACAATTCCTCCTATCTGCACCAACAAGATTGTTAAAGATGTAGCATGGTGCACCAGCATACAATGGGCCATGCTAAAAAAAAAAAAAACCTTCTCCAAAACTAAATCTCAGAACATTACAAGGGTCTTCAGAACCACCCCACCCAGATCCAGCGTAATTCTAAAAACAGCAACACTCCCAAATTCAAATTTACAGAAATCACAGAAGCAGATGTCATAGACATTCTCAAACATCTCAAACCTCACAATGCAAAGGAAATGTATGGCCCCCCAAAATCATTAAGGAATGTGCAGAGCCTCTCGCTCCTCTCCTTAAAGCCTTCATTAACGCTTCATACAAGACAGGCTCAGTCCCTGACAGCCTTAAAGAGGCTTGGGTGTGCCCGCTCTTAAAAAAACCTACACTAGACCCTGCTCAACCTAATAACTACTGACCCATTACAACCGTCCCTTTTCTCCTTAAAATTCTAGATAAGGCCGCCCACAGGCAGGTCCAACTGTACCTTGAAACTAACTCTATCTTAGGAAAGAGACAGTCAGGCTTTCGAAAGGGCATGGTACTGAAACCACCTTACTAGACTTAAAGAACAAAATCACTCATATCCTCGACAAGGGCACGCCTGCCCTCCTCCTCATCTTAGACCTCTCAGCAGCCTTCAATTTGGTTGATCACAACACCCTCACCAACCATTTCATGCATGTTGTGCATTTCTCCAAATGATTTGTGCCTACTCATGTATTAATGTTAGGCAGAATCCTGTGCAGTTCCCTTAGGGAGCACTACACAAGATTAGGACTATAGGTGAGAGCTATAAATCCCCTTTGGTATCAGTCTGTACCACAAAGATTTAGTTGGTAGCTGTGCTGAGCTGTCAGACTTATCTCATGAGGGAGATGAGCAGTATTCAGGGTTTACACAATAGGCCTACAGTACTATGGCACAAGGAAACGCTGACCAAAGCTTGGTATTAAAAAGTAGATATATATTGATTTTATACACTTCTAGATAAACACATCTATCACAGTGCTTAAAGCAAGTTAAATAAGTCAGAGGAAAAATATGCACACTCCCTAGTTAAATTGTAGACCAAGTGAACCAGAGTGAAAACTGAGCAAAACGGCACAGTGAAAACTACACACAAGGGAGACTCTATCAATTTCTCACAAGGGAAGGAAAGCACAAGTTATATAGAAATAGCTCCTTACACACCCTAGCAACACTTCCCATAGGTTTGTGAACCAGATTAAGCAAGACAGTACATCAGTATGGACAATACTTAAATGAAAACTGAGCAAAATGACATTTCACAAGGTTTAGAAAGGGGAAGAAAAGGGTAGTTATAAGAAGTTGGTGCATCAACACAGTTCTAGTTGAGAATCAATCTAAAGAAGGCAGTTCTAACAAATGTAGCCAGAGTCAGCAGGCCTGTGCCAGAGTCAGTAGTACAGGGCCAGGCCGCAGGAGCGAAATGTTTTTGTATCTGCAGTCAAGTCTTTGGTAAATGATTTTGAAAAGGTGGATGCAGAAGTTGAAAAACAATGTTAAGAGAGAGGGGCTGTAAACCCAACATGTAGGTAAAGGATTTAAAACACCTTTAGTGCTACTGCGAAGAAAGGGCGGCCTGGCGGAACAATGTACCTTCAAAATGAAGAAGTGGCTCCTGCGGTGGCGGTTGTTCCTGGTAGTTCCTGCAGTTCGGGTGATCCAGCAGAGGAAGAGAGGCTCTCATCGTGGAGGAAGGTTCAAGTTACTGCACTACCCAGAGATGACCCCGGCGACCAGCCGCGGTGCTGCCCGACGAAAAAAAGGTACGCTCCTTTATATCGCGGTCCGGGAGGAGTGGTGCCTGGCTATCCGGCCTCCGAGTACAGGGTACGGGAGATTCGACCAAGGCAGGTCCGGGAAGGCGATTGGCAAACTGGTTGGCCCCACCAGCTCAAGGGAAGAAGGCTCTTGCAGGTGAAGATCTTCTCTCGTTGTGTGGAGAAAAGTGGTGAGACGCTGCAGCAGGAAATTAGCCATAAAATGAGAATTCTCCCTAACACTCGCCCCCCCAGACTAAGTGACAGGAGGATCTAATCCACTCCTGGATGAGTCTCTTACCTCTAGTCGGTTAAAAACATCCTAGAGAGACCATCAGCATTTTGGTGGTGACATGCTGACCTGTGCTCAATGGCAAAATCAAACCCTTGCAGGCAGATTGACCATCTTAGCATTTTTGGGTTTTCCCCTTTCATTTGCATCAACCATCTCAAGTGTTGGTGGTCTTTTTGAATGATGAAAGTAGATCCACATAAGTATGGTCTAAACTTCTTCAAAGCCCACACAATGGCAAAACATTCTCTCTCAATAGTTGCCCACCTTGTTTCAGGTTCCTTCAGTTTCCTACTGATGAAGCCAAAGGGCTGCTCCCTACCTTTCTCATCCAGTTGACTCAGTACTGCACCTATACCTATATTGGAAGCATCTGTTTGTACAATGAAGGGTTGGTGGTAGTCAGGAGCTCTGAGAACTGGAGCTTGACAAAGGGCTTTCTTCAGGCTTTCAAAGGACTGATTGCACTCCTCATTCCATTTGACCTTTTTGGGGAAATTAGGAGAAGAGATTCCATTCAGTGGAGAAGCTATGGATCCACAGTTCTCTATGAAATTCCTGTAATACCCAGTGAGGCCTAGGAGGGGTCTCACCTGGGTTTGAGTAGAAGGGGTTGTCCAATTTTGCACAGCTTCAATCGTGCTGAGCAAAGGCCTTATTTCACCACCTCCTACCTCACGCCCAAGGTAGACCACTTTACTCTGACCAATTTGGCATTTACTTGCCTTTATGGTCATATGGGCCTGTTCCAGAGCTTGCAAAACATATCCTAGGAGGTCAACATGTTCTTTCCAAGTAGGGCTGAACACTGCAATGTCATCCAAGTATGCCATGCAGAAGTCCTCCATCCCATTCAGAACCTGATTAACCATCCTTTGGAATGTAGCAGGTGCATTCTTTAATCCAAAAGGCATAACCTTAAACTGGTATAAGCCAACTGGGGTGGAGAATGCAGTTTTCTCCTTGGCATGGTCAGTCAGGGCTATTTGCCAATAGCCTGCCGTGAGATCAAATGTGCTGAGGAATTTGACTGAACCACGTCTATCCACCAGCTCATCTGTCCTTGGCAAAGGATGGGCATCAGTCTTAGTGACTACATTTAGAGATCTATAGTCCACACAGAATCTCAACTCCTTGGATCCTGCCTTTGGTACTAACACAACTGGGCTAGACCATGGACTAGTAGAGGGCTCTATTACCCCGAGATCATGCATCTTGTTGACCTCTCCTTGGATGTGGGTTTTGACATTTTCTGACATCCTGTAACCTCTGCTTTTGACAAGTAAACAGTCACCAATATTGATATGATGCTGTCCCCAAGGGCTCAAGCCTGGTGCTAAAGAAAACAGAGGGGCAAATTGATTTAACAAAACTTTTCATTCCTCCTGTTGCTCAGGTGTCAGATTAGAAGAGAGATTAACTCCTTCTATTTTCTCATCTAAAGGTTTGCCTCTGAGGAGGTCAAGCAGAGGTTCACTCTCCTCCTCCTCTTGAGCTGAAGCTAGAAGGAAAGCTCCCAGTTCTGGTCTTGAGACATAAGCTTTTAGACGGTTGGTGTGAAAGACTCTAGGAGCCTCCTTAGGATTGCCTAAGTCCACCAGATAGTTCACCTCTCCAGGTTTTCCCACAACCTTGAAGGGTCCCATACATTTGTCCTGCATGGCCCTCTGCCTTGTTGGGACCATAACAAGAACTAGCTGGTCTTGAGCGAACTCAACCATGTTGGCCTTCTGGTCATGCCAATGCTTGACCAGAGCCTGACCTGCTTTCAAGTTATCGCTTGCCTCAGCCATCATGTGTGACATTCTCCTCCGGAGTCCTATCACATAGTCAGTGACTCTGACTGGCGTGGGGGAAGGAGCACTCTCCAACCCCTCCTTGATCAAGGCCAATGGACATCTGACTGGATGGCCATAGAGAAGTTCAAAGGGACTGTAACCCACTCCCTCCTGGGGGACTTCTCTATATGCAAAGAGAAGGCATGGCAATAGAAGATCCCACTTTTTCTTAAGAGGGTCCTCTAAAGCTCCTATCATGCTCTTCATGGTTCTATTAAACCTTTCTACCAAATCATTTGTCTGAGGGTGGTAGGCTGTTGAGAACTTGTAGGTAACTCCACAGTTTTTCCACATGGCCTTCATGTAGTGGGACATAAAATTTGACCCCCTGTTGGATATTACATCCTTAGGAAACCCAACCCTGGTAAAATACCAAGGAGGGCCTTAGCCACAGCCTGAGCTGTAACAAACCTCATAGGAATTGCTTCAGGGTACCCAGTAGCATGGTTTACTACAACAAGGATACATCTGTTGCCTGAAGAAGTTGGAGGATCAAGGGGACCAACAATGTTGATTCCAACCCTCTCAAATGGTACTCCCACCACAGGGAGAGGCACTAAAGGTGCCACGTTCTTGGAGCCACTTTTACCAGATGTTTTGCAAGTGTGGCAAATCTTGCAATACTTATCTACCTTTAGCCCCCATTTTAGGCCAATAAAAGTAGAGAGAGAACCTTTCCTTTGTCGTCTTGAAACTCAAGTGACCAGCCAAAGGTATCTCATGGGCTAGTTGCAAGAATTGGAGTTGTATTGCTTGAGGCACTACACGTCTTTTGTAGTCCCCAGGGATTGACTCTGTTGGTTCACTATAGAAGAGGCCATCTTCCCAGTGTAACCTATACTTCCCAGGCTCTTGCCCTTCAAGTTGAGAAGCTGCCTGGTGGCGAAGACCTTCCAGAGTTGGACATTCTCTTTGTCCCTTACTGAAGTCTGCCCTGTTGGGGCAACCTTCTGCCAGTAAAGGCTGCAGCTCAGGATGGTCCACAGGATCAAGATCTCCAATGCGTTCCTGGCCTCCTACTAGATCTGAGTCCTCAGGCTCTAGTTCAACCACACAGGGTTGTACCTCACTCTCAGCCTCAGTTGGAGGAGGAATCACAGGTGTGATTTTTGACAACCTAGGAGATTTCCTGGTTGGCAGCACTGGAGTGCCTTCTGCTGGTTTCTTCTTTGAAGTCTTGTGTTTCCCCTTTGCTCCTGGTTGCTTTGAAATAGCAGTTAGTAACTCCAGTGGAGTAGGAGTGATTTATTTTTCTATCATCTCCTTGGGAGAGCCCCTCATGGTCCTCTCCCTTGCAGGTCTGGTAAGCTCATGTAATCTCTTACTAGGAGGTCTGGGAGTACTTGACACTACTCCCAGGTCTTTCAGATCATTGCCCAACAGCACCCTTCCTGGACTTCAGATTGAACTCTCACAGGTATCCTGACAGTCATTTCATTGCACTGGATGAGAGCTGGTAATTTGGGAAGCATCTGCACAGGCCCTCCAGCTAACTTGGTGAGGCGTTTGGGTGCCTTAGCAACATCCTCCACCTTGAAAAAAGATTTGTCCACCACAGTTATGCTGGCAGGGGTCTCCTGACCATTGACTAGGACACTGTCTTTATAATACTCTTTAGTATTTGGAGGGATAGAATTATACACATCTAAATTTTGGTGTCTTTCTTAGGCTGCTTCGCCTCATCCTTTTTCTGAGTTACCCCTGAATCCTTGTGAGTAGCCCTGGTGGTAACCCAGAATTCAGCAGCATCACCTAGTTTCTTAGAATCCAGTTCTTTTGAATCAGCCAAGTGCTGTCTGAGCTCAGAAGATCAGGCATCATAGATAGACTCCATCATTACAAGATTTCTCATTCCTTCATAAGTATTAACTCTATAACCCTTAATCATTCCCTCTAAGTTCTTCAAACACTCATTCACCCAAGTAGCCCAAAGGTTACTATCACCCTTGGCTTTTTGAGGGTCCTAAACCTCTTAAGGTACTTGGAAGGAGTCTTCCCAAATCTAGCTATTAATGTGAGCTTTACACATTCATTATCCATCCTATCCACCTCCCCCAACTCCATTACCACATCAGATGCAACAGAGGGGAGCCTAGAGAATAACCAGGGGATCAACTGATTCCCTGTGATATTCTGGATCCCATGATTGTATTCAAACATAGCAAGCCAAGCTAATACATCCAACTTAGGTCCATACATACCCACAATCTCTTTAGGCATCTGGGTCTTTTTGGACTGGAAGATCTAGAGGATTCGGGGAGAGAAGTATTTTCCAAAGACAATTTCTTCATACCAAGCTCATGGTTGAGCTCCATTTCTTTGAGCCTTATTTCTTGATGTCTCTGTTCAGTTTGGGCACTAATTCTTTTGAATTCTAATTCAAGTCTCATTTTTTCTAGAGAGATAAATTCAGGACTTAATGTGGGACCTGATAAGGGTCCAGTAGCCACAGGTTGAGGCCTTTGAGCAGGTAGAGGAGCAGAGGGGGTGACATAGTTATCCTCCTCTTCCTCATCTGTTTCAACAGTAACATCTTCAACATTATTTTCCTCAATGTTTGCTACATTTGCTGGGGTAGTGGGCCCTACAGCACCACTGTCCAGACTTTGTGAAAACTGAGCAAAACAGCACAATGAAAACTACACACAAGCGAGACTCTATCAATTTCTCACAAGGGAGGGAAAGCACAAGTTATATAGAAATAGCTCCTTACACACCCTAGCAACACTTCTCATAAATTTGCGAACCAGATTAAGCAAGACAGCACATCAGTACGGACAATACTTAAATGAAAACTGAGCAAAATGGCATTTTGCAAGGTTTAGAAAGGGGAAGAAAAGGGTAGTTATACGAACCTGGTGCATCAACACAGTTCTAGTTGAGAATCAGTCTAAAAAAGGCAGTTCTAGCAAATGTAGCCAGAGTCAGCAGGCCTGTGCCAGAGTCAGTGGTACAGGGCCAGGGCCCAGGAGCAAAATGTTCTTGTAGCTGCAGTCAAGTCTTTGGTTAACGATTTTGAAAAGGTGGATGCAGAAGTTGAAAGACAATGTTAAGAGAGAGGGGCGGCCAACCCAACAGGTAGGTAAAGGATTTAAAACACCTTTAGTGCTACCATGAAGAAAGGGCGGCCTGGCGGAACAATGTATCTTTAAAATGAAGAAGTGGCTCCTGCGGTGGCGGTTGTTCCTGGTAGTTCCTGCAGTTTGGGGGATCCAGCAGAGGAAGAGAGGCTCTCGTCGTGGAGGAAGGTTCGAGTTACTGCACTACCCAGGGATGAAACCAGCCCTGGTGCTGCCCAACAAATAAAAGGTATGCACCTTTAAATCGTGGTCTGGTGCCTGGCTATACGGCCTCCGAGTACAGGGTACGGGAGATTCAACCAAGGCAGGTCCGGGAAGGCGATTGGCAAACTGGTTGCCCCCACCAGCTCAAGGGAAGAAGGCTCTTGCAGGTGAAGATCGCCTCTCGTTGTGTGGAGAAAAGTGGTGAGACGCTGCAGCAGGGCTTCACCGGTGGTTCAGTCGTTGCAGATGCCTTTAGCTTCTCTCCTCTTCGGCTTCTTAGTTCCAGTGACGACGTCTTGCTCTTCCAGTCCTCAGGACCCTGCTTTTATGCAAAAAGATCCCCATTCATACAGCCTAGCTGTCATTCACACAGTGGAGTGGTCATCGTGGCGGGAGACCCTCCAGCCTATCAGGATAAACATGGGTTGCTGAGGCAACCCTGTCCAGAGGTTCTACTCCCCCTCCAACACAATGGACCCAGGCCAGACTCAGTGGCGCCGAAAGGAGGGCTTCTCGGCAGAAGCCCGCCAAACGGACGAACAAAGGATCCCCGACCTGGGTCAGGAGTTTAAAGAAAGACACAAGAAAGAAGTTATATTAAAGTTCTGGCAAATAAAACCTACCGGAGTAAAGTTAATATTTTTTCTTTTTTTTTTTATTGAATATAGTTGAAATTACATCAACTTTTTCAATTTATAAGAAATAGAAAAATCCATAAACATCAAATCCAAATAACACAAATATTCATAAAAGATTACAAAATGCTAAAATATCATCATACAAATTTTTTTCAGAAAGGGATAAGCAAAGAACTCTTAATTTCATTCCATATTCAAGGCTTTTAAAAAATTGATGGTTGCAATTCTTATACTCATGCATTCAGTGGCTGCCATGGAGATCCATCTATTTCTAGGATCAATTTGTGCAAAATACGCAAAGTGGTTAACAAAGTGCAATTTTCCTAAAGTAGATAGCATAGGACAGTTCAGTAATAAATGTTGTAAAGTTTCGACAATCGTTATATTTTTGCAAAACCTACACCAGTTAAGGTCAGAGGGGATTTGCTTTCTTTTTGTTTTAACCTCACGGGTGGGCCAGATGTTAAACCGCAACCGAAGAATGGCCGTTCTTATAGCAGCAGATGGTGCCAAAGGTAAATAAGCAGCTATTTCTTTATAACGCTTGGGACCAAAGATTGCAGAGTGAAAGTCTTTGTAGGTTAAGCACTGAGTTCTTGTATCAATCCAGTCTATCATGTACACCTTCTTCTTGGCTTGCTCTGGATGAAGTACAAGAAACTCAAGTGATATGTCAGCGTTCACCATAATTGATAAGATTTTTGAAGACCAATGTCTCGGAAATTTTTCTGCGGAGCTAAGCAAATAGCTAGAAATGGAGGATAGTGTGGAGTTATCACATGGGGCTAACAAACATTTGTGAAATAGGGCACACAGACGCCAGTTATATATGGCAGTTAGAGAGGTTAATCCCAATTCATAGCGTATCAGCACACCAGGGATACACTGTGGAAGATGTAAAGTTGCACGCCAAAACTTGGCTTCTAGTAAATTGAGAAAACCTGGGGGAACAATTAACGTTTCTAAACCATAAAGGATAGTTGCTACAACATTCTGATTCCAATATGTGATGGCAGCTTTGATAGAGAATTTGGCATATTTAGAAACAATTACTCGAGTTTGACAGATTGCCGTGACTAGCTTATGTTTAATTTTATTCAAATGTGAGTCTAGCGTTGGACAACCATCAAAAGTTAGGCCCAAGTAAACGTAATTTGGTACCATCATTATGGGTATTCCCTCAATTTGCCATTCTAACAAGTGTTTACTACTAGTTCATTTTCTTTAAAATATGAGCATAGTGCTGACAAAAGATTACGTAAACCACTGGGAGTTTTAGACACTAAAACAAGATCATCCGCATACCACAAGGCACACATTTTTACACCGTTCAGTTTAGGAGCATCAGTTGTTATTTTGCTAAAGATCCAGCGTACGTCGTTAATAAAAAAATTAAACAGGGCGGATGCTAAAGTGCACCCCTGTTTCAACCCTCTAGATGTTGGAACTGGGGATGAGAGCAGACCCTCAGAATTCAATCTCACATAGACCTTAGTGTATGAATGGGGGGCAAAAATAATATCAATAAGAGTTGGAGGACACTCCGCTTTGAGTAACTTATCTATGAGTTTTGGTCTTGAGACCGAGTCAAAAGCGGAGTGGAGATCTATAAACGCAAAATATCTGGCTTGTCTCTTATTAACTGATTGTTGTCTTATAGCATTTAAAGTAATTAAATTGATGCCAGTACCTAAACCTGCAACAAAACCAGTTTGTGCTGGGTCACGTTGATTTGCTTTATTTGACCAAGCATTAAAATCTCTTAATACCAATCTAGAGAACATTTTGCCTGGAACATCCAGTAACTTTATTGGACGATAGCTTTTCGGGTCCATTCGATCACCTTTTTTATAGATCGGAATGATCACAGAAGAGCGCCATGAATCAGGAATATTTTTGGTTTGTATGATGTGGTGGAAAGCATTGTTCAAATTTAGTGCCCATTCTGTTATATTTTGTTTGAGCATTAAATTAGTAAGACCATCCAGGCCTGCTGCTCTAGATGAAGAAGATGATTTGATAAAATCTTGAATAATAGATCTTGTACAGTACAGAGCCCATCCATTTATAGAGCTACTGTTGTACCTATAGCCAGTCATCTTGGAGTCATCATATACAGTAGCAAAATGTGTGACCCACACTGATTCAGAAAATCCATTGAGTTGTATATGACCTTGGGGTGATGTATTACATTTGTTTAACAAATCCCAAACCAATGCAGAGTTTTTGCTACGACAAGCTACCAAAAAGTGTTCGCTGTCTATTTGATACATAGTTGCTCGCCTCATGCGAACCCAATTTCGATATCTCGATGCAGCAACCTTAACTGCCTTAATTTGATCGATCATGGGGAGTTTACGATGATTTCTGATCTCTCTTCTGTAAGCCTTTTTTCTTTCACAGAGAGCTAGATCAAACCCATGCACATGTCTTTTAGGTAATTTACTATGAGTAGGATAAAGATTCGCAAAAGTGCTTAACACGTCTATATACGAACCAGTCTTATGTAGCCGTTGGTTGTCTAGAATAGCACCATTCAGGGCTAGTAATTTATTAACCGACCATTTGAAGCGGTGTTTACCATTATTAACAGATACAGATTGATTATAGTAAGATGCAGTTTTCGAATTATTTTCAATTTCGGCCGCCAAAAATAGTGCTAAAAGATGGTGATCGCTAGATGACTGTTTTACTATGATAAATTTGGTGGTATTCGTAAAAATGCTATTGGACATACAGATGTAATTAATTGTAGATTTTGAGTTGCCTCTCTCCCAGGTGTTCATTGGGGGAATGTCACCTATAATCGCACCATTTGCCATCTTTAAATCGTGATCTTCCATATAGGAGATCCATTTTGCACCCTCACGATTCAACTTTCTAGTGTGCGAATCAAAACAAGAAAGGTTCAGATCACCCATAAGTAGGATTCCAGAGATATTTTTTTGTGCAGAAATGTACTCGAAGAAAAGAGAAAGCGTATCATAAAAACAGTCATCATTGATTCCTACCGGATTTCTGTAAAGATTAATAAGTGCGTATATGTGTGAATTAAAGGAGATTTTAACCAATTGCATAAATTTATTTGGTGCTTTCCATAGAGATATCTTTAGACCCCTACTCACTTTCACTGCAACTAACAGTCCAGCTGTAGGTCTACCTTTATCAGCATGAACTGCTGGTAGCAGACTAATCTCATGGTCATCCCATATAGGGGGATTTACTAACCACGTTTCTTGCAATGCCACTATATCATAAGTGTTCAATTCATTGTTTATAGTCCACTGCAGGTGAGAATAGCCTCTGGTATTCCAGCTAGCAAGTGAAAGATCAATAGTGGGCATAACTGCTCGTGGTTATATTAACGTGGTTAATATTAAAATACACCAGCGGTATGTTAGAGGCTGTCAGAAAAAGTGGTAGCCTCGAACAATGGGACAATCCCATAGGATAATATTTGCGGTTGAATATTTTTGGTAGTAACCACTGCCACCAGCCAGAAACATTTGAGAGAGGGACTGTACAGTACCCTCTTGAAAATGAACATAAGGGAAAAACTGTTAACCCTTTCCAGTACCTCCAGAGTAAGATGGGTTGTACTGGTTTTGTTCACAGCAATTGACTAGTAAAGTCAATGGGGACTTTACATGCCCTGGGAGACAGTAGTCAGTCCCAGGGTATGGAGTATATGTTTGGGGGTGGCTACAACACCCCTGTGTCACTGCACGGAGGGTGCTGTGTAACACCTGTGCATAAAGATGGTTCCTATGGAGGGGAGAGAAACTCCATAGGCATTAAACACAAAAATATCCTCGAACACACATAGTAAAAATGCCTAAGAGTGGGAACAAGAGTCTCACTCTTAGCATTAGCAGGAGAAAAACACTAACCCTTCAAATCCAGCAAAGCTGCTGGGGGACTCTATAGGTAAGGGAAATTAGCCATAAAATGAGAATTCTCCCCGACAAGTAATGGCACAATGGCTCCTGAAGTTGCCCAGATTGAGCAAGTGCAAACAGATTTTGTATGCAGCGTGACAATACCAGGTCACTTTTAATATGGCGACAGGTTGATCATGTAAGCGGCTGAACGATTTTTCTGAATACCACTGCACATGTACATACCATAATTTGCACTACACTCTACCCTATTCACGGATGCACTGGTCCTAATAGATCCCGATCTGCAATACCCCACTTACCTCACAATTGGTTGTTTGGGATTTTCTTCTTTCCATTAGGCGTTGCTTCGTTCGTGTATGTTACACCACTTTCATCCTACTCCTGATCAGTGGAAAGATGACTGTATCTATTCCAACGAATTTCTTACTATTATGTGGCAGAGTTGTGACATATCATTCTTTTCCCACCAGACTTTAAATGAGGCCCCAATTTAGGACTGGGGTGCACTTATTTCCCATCACATATGTGATGATTATATTGGACCTTTGTTTTGTAGAACCAGGGTGAGAGAAGATGCATATTAGATAAACAAAACTGTTTTGTGGCAGCTGTTTCACTTCTGTATGTTATGCTTTGAGTTGGGAGTGCTCCTGGCGTGATTCATAGCACGTTTTCCTCATGATAATTTCCAATGCCTTGCTCTGATATCAGCCTTTTCTGGTTTTAAAGAGAGTCACTTTCTTCTAAAATGTGAAAGCCATGTACATTGGCTAGTGGCCCCACTCGCATATAGGTACCTGATTGTTCACAGCTCAAAACGAATGTATTATCCTCGTCTTCCTCCTGTGTGGATTTGTATTGTTTGTCTCCAGGTCTCCTTTTGTGCTGATTTGAGATGGCTTGTTGCTGACTGCTTTCTCAATTCCTCTGATAGCTGATTAAATACATGCACATATTAGAACCAGACAGCTGATGGTTCATACTCTTGCATTCAAGGTCTTAGAAAGGTTGCCACAGCTCAGCAGAGGAAGGTTGACGTATGCTTTAGGTTGTTCTGTGGCTCTTTTCACCCCTAGGCCAGTTCTGTCCAGTCTATTTTGTCTCGCAAGTTTCTTAAGATGTGTGATTTTGGCTTAACTTGTTAATAGACACAAAGGGCCTCATTCCGAAATTGGAGGTAGTCATAGCGCTATTTGCGCCATGACTGCCTCCAATAACAGTACTGGTACCGGTATGGTTCAATGGGGACTTACCGGTGTAGTCCAACCTTTGCGGGACCGGTAAGTCCCCATTGAAAAAGCCATTCCCCATTCCCATTTGAGCCCCCATAGGACTCAATGGGAATGGGGAAGGCGCTAATAATGGTACCGCAAATTGCGGTACCGTTATTGGCTCTGAATTCCCTTAACGGGTCCAGTCCATAACGCCTGGTCACACCAGGCGTTAAAGGAAGGACACGCTAAGGGAACTCGTAGTAGGGCGGTAAGGGATTACCTGGCACCGGTCTCCTTACCGGTGCCAGGTATCCCTTACCGCCCTACTTGGAATGAGGACCAATATCTCCTTGTGTCCTAGTGATTTCTCCGATGTGTAGATGCCTTGCAAGATGGTCCTCGTATACAAAGAATCATTTCATAATTCAATGGCAAATGTTCTACTTATCATTTAACAAACTGAGATTCGGTGCAAGTCCACAACACCATATTTCCCTGAACCCCAATAATTCAGGGGAATGTAGGCATTACAGTGCTTGGTTGTTCATTTAAAGACTGTATTAGTAAAAAAATAATAATAATAATAGCGTTGGCAGTAAACAATGTTAAGAAAGGTCCTCCCATCCTTGCCTGTTATCACTGGTCATAGAGGAATTATGTAAGATATTGTGAATCTGAGATAGAAGAGCACTACTTTTACATGTGTTTATTATCAGCATGCGAGTGAACGGGCACACCCAGACATGTCATCAGATCTCCCATTAATTCAACAGACAGGTTCAGTAGCATGAGTGACAAGACCAAGCAGTGGGGTACTTTGAGAGCTCTTGACCCAGGCCCATTGCAACCTCACCCGTCTTTACCCTCTAAAAATAATATGCCAGACACAGCGAGAAACAACCAATCACCAAGTCTGCAAAGCCAATTCACATGTGCAACAAATACATCAGTGTGGTACGGTCAATTGTGACAAATGTTGATGAGAGATTATGTCGATGAGTTGTCAAGCTGTACTAAAAGAAAACCTATTATCCCTTAAATGTCATACATCATCCAATACCAATAAGGTAAAGATCAGCTTACAATTTCTGAATTCAGCAAACTGATTGGCTCATGATTTCCCAGTCAGGTGCATGGATGTTTATGCACTGTGGCTCCCTAGTCACTCCTTAGAAATTATGACAGGCAGAAGTAGCAAGACAGTAAAGGTTGTGGAAGTGGGCATAGGAAAGTTACTGGAGCTAAAGGAGGAAGGGTAGAACATCCTCAAAGCCATGGGCACCCCCTCCTCCCCATGAAGGGTTGTGTTGCTGAGGATGGTGAAGAGTTAGGCATGCTGGACAGTAGCATGAGATTTACAGCTGCCTTCTGGTACTGGAGAAAAGAGGCCTACAATCATCACTTAAAGCAAATCCCACTCCCCCTCAACGGTAGGCCAGAGACTGTTCACAAAAGAAATGTTGACTGTCCTCTGAGGGCCCTTTTTGTAGGCTAGTCTCTGGTTTTTTGCTGACAGCTTTCTTAATCCCTCTGATATCTGCTTCAATAAATGCACATTTGAGAACCAGACAACGGGCAGTTCATACTCTTGCATTCAAGTTCTTTAGAATATACTCCATCTTCGCTCCAGGACATTTAACCTCGAGGCCTGTGTAAGAATTCCCTGCCATTCCACTGTTCCTTGTCTAATAATGTTCAACCATCATCTTGGCTTACCAAGTGTACCAGCCTCTCTTTGTATAACTGTAACTCCATTGCCCCTTCATGTAACTGAAAACGGAGCATGGTCTTCCATCAAAAGAGATTATAAGGCCAATACTCAAGGGATAGAGAAACTGCCAGCAGCACACCCAGAAGACATTTTATATCAAAGAAGAAAGATGTTCATGTGCCAAACTTTCAGCATTCATTCTCGGACTGAAAGTCTGTCACATAAAATACTTCAAAGTTGTGAGCGCTTATTCCTGAGAATATTACCTGAGGCCAGGTGTTTTACTTTCAGGTGCTTCATAAGAGAAGGCAAGGGGTCCACTGTATTCATCATCCTCCCAAATGACAGATTCTGGGGCAATGCCCGAGGGGCAAAATAGAACAATCTGTCAAACCTTCTACGGATGGCAAATATGGACACCGTGTGCTGAGCTGAAATATTACAATTGAAACACACTCTGGATTGGCCTGCTCTTATTTATTTATTTATTTATTTATTTATGCATTTATTTATTTGTTTGTTTGTTTAATTAATCTAAAACACAGCGGCTTCTACATTTTAATAGATGCGGCTTAGTCTGTGCCTGTAGAGAAGTCCTGGTGTTTTTTTTTTTTTTTCTTTTTTTTTTTTACACTGTTAAAATTCAGAAAGGCATACATACTTTTTTCTATGTTCTTACAACGAAGGGGTTCCATTTGCAATGGTCCATGCCGAGAGTGGCATGCGTGATCACATTGTATTTTGATTGTAGCACTTCAAAGTACGCCCTCCTATTTATTTGACCTGCCGTCCAATCAATTCATGAATTTTTGGGGTGCTGCTGACCTCGAACAAACGTGCTCACATCCCACAGAATGAACTCGTAGTGTCAGTGTGGCCGCATTGCCTTCCCGTCGCATCAGAATCAAGTTGGCAGGCCTTTGTCTTCATAGTATAATTGCTACGTCATGCTGTCTGAAACCTTTAATTATACTGCACAAGTTTGTCATCGCCACAGAAACCACTTTCCAAGCAGAATTACTGCAATAAATTCGACGTCGCTCATTAGGGGATGGAGAAATTAGTTTGAGGCAGCGCCGTAATCATAAATCACCCTTTGACTGTGTTTAACAACAACATGTTACTAAATTATTAGGTTCTGGGCAGAAATGTGCTGAATAGCCAAGAATCGAAACAACTAACACGGTGCACACTAAATGTGTTTCTGTGATGGCTGAGCGGTCTCGCAACCACATTTTGCTCAACGTATTCCCGCATATTCAAGAAATAATATCGGTGAAGAAAGGAGAACACATTTCATGCTCCTTGGACATAGCGCTGCAAGTCGGATTCCTAACCCTTCTAAGCCTGTAGTAAATGGCGTTTTTTGTGAAAAGGGGTAAAGTAGACCAGGGACAGCATCAGGTCCTTTCAACTTTTTCAAATGAAAGGGGCCTCGAGCAGGTGGGGGATGAGAGGCTCCAGCAACTGCTCCCATGTTGCGAGTCAGCAGTCTTATTATACGTCAATAGATTCCTTTATATATTGTGTTCATGCTGTGGTTTTAAAACTGATCGCATTACAAGCTTCTTTTGTTGGAGCCCTTCAGGCCATACTGATGACCCGAAGGGCTCCAGCAAATGATCTTTGTAACTCGAGCGCTTCAAAGCTCAATCGTAAAACAAAGAAAAACACCTTGCGTTAATAGGCACCAGTTATCATGAGACGGCCAGCAGGGAACCGAAATGTTAAATGCCCACTGAAAAGCAACACATTCTTCTTTGTCAGCAAGTGACTGATTTGGAGGAACCAGTGTTAAAAGTCATTAGTACCCGGCATGCACGGCTGAACAGGAATACTGTGTGGTGATTGGCGCATTTGCGAGCCATACCACACGGTTTTCCCGTCCACGCCGTGCGTGCCAGCTACTCTGTTCCCGGCGAGGGGCGTGGCAGCCCCTCAGCCAATGAGGAGGCTCGAAGCGGGGCAATCCCTGCTCCGAGCCTCCCCATGGCTGGAGGCTTCCTTCGTCCCCCGCCGGGGACTCTGGTAAGATTTTTTTTTTTCCCCAAGCCTTTCCTCCCTCCTCGATCCTCCCTCCCCACCCCACTTACCTTCTATCCCGCTGTCTCTGGCAGGGGACGATGGAAACCTCCAGCCGTGTGGAGACTCGGAGGCTTCCATTGTCCCCCGGCAGAGATCGCGGTACTTTAAAAAAAAAAAAAATGTTCTTCCTCCCCATCCCCTGCCTTCCTCCCTCCCGACCCCACTTACCTTCTTTTTTCTTCTGGTCTTGGAAGTGCGTCCGCTCCCGATGGCTACCATGGAAAGGGAAAATGGACTACGTTTTCCCTTTCCATGGCGGCGGGCATTTTTTTAGCCTTTTTTTTTTTTTTGTTCCGAAACGTGTTTCGGAACAGAAAAAAATGCCATTAGCACCCCGATCCAATGGGCCGGGGTACTAATGGCAATAAGACCCGAGGCGGTGGGCCAATACCGTTGCAGATAATGCCCGGGGGCTTCGTTAAGGCCCATGCTACGCTCGGGCCTATAACTACAGCCCCGGGCATTACCTGGGGCGATATTGGCCCGCCGCCTCGGGTCTTATTGCCACAATGAAGTGATAATCAGGGTGCATTTAGGGGCTGATTCATGGAATGGGGCGCAGAAATGGCTCACGGTCCACGTGCTGATAAGGAACATGTGCGAGCTGTGGCACAGAAAAGGCCCTCCCTCACAAGGCCAGGTTGCATCCCAGTGAAATCACATGCCTCACCTCGCAAGCCCAGGCCGCACCCCAGCGAAAACACATGCCCTCTTTCGCAAGACCAGGCTGCACCCCAGCAAAATTGTGAGGCTTACCTCACAAGCCCAGGCCGCACCCCAGTGAAAACATGTGCCCTCCCTCACAATGCCTGGCTGCCCCCCAGTGAAATTGCGTACCTCACCTCGCAAACCCAGGCTGCACCCCAGCAAAAATGTGGGCACTCCCTCGCAAGCCCAGACTGCACCCCAGCAATAAGGCGGACACCCCTCATAAATGGAGGCTACACCCCTTACCAAAACATGAGGCCCCCCTACACCCTTGGCACCCATTCTGGCTGCATACCCCCCTACTACACATCAAACACTCTAGCCCAGACACCATTCCCCAGCCCCCTCACCTGTGACACCCCCAGACATCCCACTCCAGACTGGACACCACCTCCCAGCCACCCCTCACCTGTGACACCCTCCAAGGCATCCCCCTTCAGACTGGACACCACCACCCACGCCCCTCACCTGTGACACCCCCCAGGTAGCTCCCTCCAGACTGGACAACAACCACCAACCCCCCTGCAGACTGGATGCCGCCCTCAGCCCCCCTCACCTGTGACAACCCCATGCATCCCCCTCTAGACTGGACACCACCCCCAGCCCACCTCACCTGTAAAACACCCCCAGGCAGCCCCCTCCAGACTGGACACCGCCCCCCAACGTCTCTCACCTATGACAACCCCCAGGCAGCCGCCCACAGACTGGACACCAGCCCCAGCCCCCTCACCTGTGACACCCCCAGGCAGCCCCATCCAGACTGGACAACACCTCCAGCTCCAGACTGGACACCACCCGTGGCCCCCCCTCCCCTGTGACACCCCCAGGCATCCACCTCCAGACTGGACACCACCCCTAGCCCACGTCACCTGTGAAACACCCCCAGGCATCCCCCTTCAGACTGGACACCACCACCCAGGCCCCTCACCTGTGACACCCCCCCCAGGCAGCCCCCTCCAGACTGGACAACAACCACCAACCCCCCTGCAGACTGGATGCCACCCTCAGCCCCCCTCACCTGTGACAACCCCATGCATCCCCCTCTAGACTGGACGCCACCCCTTGCCCACCTCACCTGTGAAACACCTCCAGGCAGCCCCCTCCAGACTGGACACCGCCCCCCAACGTCTCTCACCTGTGACACCCCCCGGGCAGCCGCCTCCAGACTGGACTCCACCCCCAGCCCCCTCACCTGTGACACCCCAGGCAGCCCCCTCCAGACTGGAGAACACCTATAGCTCCCCTCCAGACTGGACACCACCCTGTCTTCCTCACCGGTGACACCCCCAGGCATCCCACTCCAGAGTGGACACCACCTTCCACCCCCACACCTGAGACCCCGCGGGAACCCCCTCCAGACTGGACACCACCCCCACCAGCCCTCCTTACCTTTGACACACCCATGTATCCCCTCTGCACTGTACACCAACCCCCAGCCCCTCCCACCTGTGAAAGCCTCCCAGCAATCCCCCTCTAGACTGCACACCACCCCAGTCGCCCTCACCTGTGACCCCCCCCATGCATCCCCCTTCAGACTGTACACCACCCTCCAGACCCCCTCACCTGTGACACTCCGCTTAGGCAGCCCCCTGACAGTCTCCCACAATACCAGTGCAATGCATGACTGCAGCTCAACTGAACTTCCGTGGTCTGACAGCACAATGAAGTGCAACACCAACATGTGCACCACAAGTTCGACCACCTGGAAGCACCGGAGGTCCATCCCTGAGTGGATCATCTGCTCACACAACCTCCCAGGCCTTAATCTTGCCACCCAAACACTGTGAGAAGCGAATGCAAATCCATGTACATGTTGTCCATAGCACATTGCCAAAGCATCAAAGCACAGCAACTGAATGTATGGCCATGACAGAAGAACATCTACCAAAACATGTTACAAGATCCACAAACAATGGCCAGGCATGTCACAGCCTGAGCATCAGTGACCTGGGTGGAATGAGTGGCAAAATACCTGTCAGGGAACAATCACATGACAGGGCCATGCATGGGTGATGGTAGGGCAGTCAGAGAGAGCGTGAGTTGCCGAGACTGGAAAATTGTGCTGCCACTCTGAAAGAGCAAACATGGCCCACTACCACATTCCAGTGGTGGAGGTTGAGTGGTATATGAGAGAAGGCAGTGTGTGACTGCAAATGCTGGTGTGCGTGTCTGCACCACATGGGTTTTACACAGCAATGAGAAACAAACGTGCTATTAACATGACCATGGAACTCCTCTACAGTGACCCCACCACCCTCCACCCCAAACACACTGATGCCAAACACACAGTGATGCTGCACAGGTAAATGCAAATGAAAACATACAGCGCATATCCAGTCATCTGATGGACCCACCCCAACATTTCAGGCACATGTGCATCATACCATCTGCAACCATCCCAGCAACAACAACAAACAAGCATGCACGCCACAAGATACATTACTTGCAATTGAGAGATGCACTTTCTGAAAACAGAACTATCAAAGAGACCGCCAAACAAATTAACTGAATGAAGCATGCAATGTAACAAACAGAACAATATATTGCACGTGAATATGTGCTAAAATAAATGGGAAATCAAGTTCAAAGTAGTTCAGGGGAAATATGAAATAAAATGTATATCCTATGCCTAAACAACTATATACAATAACAACTGGGAAGCAAAGTATTTAAAATCTGGGGAAATAATAAAATAAAAAAGGACAGGTCTCAATGCACATATGGAGAGCAATGTCTGGGGCATGCACGCAGACATCTGTCTCAGAAACATACTTGCTGCAAGCCTAAGGGGGTCACTGCCAATATGCTGCTATATGCACAGTGCACATGCACCATAGAGCATTGCACCACATAGCTACTCACCAGTTGACTCCAGATGTTGAATTAACTCGCACACCTAGGTGTGCAGCACCGGGTAGAACTTCTCAAGGACCTGCATCTTGTTAGCCGACATCCGGAATCTGCGCACATGGTGCACCTACGTGATGGCACCGGTCTGGACGTAGCGCAGGGCCTTGTTGTGGGTCCTGGATTTCAGGTCCTTCCAGCAATTGTGCACGGTCTTGAAGGTGCAGGGTGCCAACCCCTTCATGTTGATGGCATCTGTTATCCCATCCCAGATCTGCTGACATCCTTCCTTGCCGCATGGCATCACAGGGTGGAAGATGGCATCATAATGCTCCAGGACCTTCTCCACCAGGATGTCAACTTCACTGGTGGTGAAGTTGACAGCACTCTTTCTCACTGTCACGGGATTGCCACTCTGTTCAGAGGAGGATGGTGCTGACATGGCAACCCCCAAGGCAGGTGCGGGTGGGCAAGGTGGTCCTGGAGCTGGGCTGTGGAGTGGTGGTCTTGGAATGGCACGATGGAAGTCCAATGAAGCAGCTAAGGTGGTCGCATGGGACCAAAGACAGGAGCATAGGCAATGGCTGGACTTCAGGCAGTCCAAATGCAGTGCAGGTGGGCAACATGCACACACACTGCAAATGCAACAGCAAATGGCTAAGTTGGAGGCAGCACTAGGCAGTAGGAGGTAGGTAAAATACACAGAGGCAGGAGCGTGGGTCTTCCATGTCTTGCAATGTAGGCAGCCGGGAACAGAGTGAAGGGACTTTGCGTGTAAAAAATGGGAAAAGCATCCACACACGAAATCCGAGGAAAGGCCCCTCAGCGTGTAACTTACGTGACACACACTGCATGCAAGCATTCAGTATGCCATATTTGGGGATACTTTAGTACTCCAAACATGCATGTGAAGGGGAGGAGATGGACAAGTGGAGTACTGCGTATTTTGAGGTGCCCAAGTAGCCATGCGGTCCATGAGCCCATGGAGGGGTATTTTTTCTTATTATTATTTTGTATTTACATGCACCCTGCCACTCCCACCTCCTGGGTGGACTCCCTCCGAGTCAAAGATGTAAATTTTGGATTTGTTTGTTAATGTTTTGATATTTTTGTTGATCCCAGGCCCGGATGCTGGCATGTAATTTTTGCGTTGCCATTTCAAGGTTTTATTTTAATTTTATTTTTACCTTGAGTTGTGCAGTTGACCTGGTTAGGCCATGACATTTAAGGTGGTGGACATGCAGGCATGCATAGTGAGGTCAAATTGCATGTTTGCATGGGTGCACAGGATGGCATGTGCAGATAACTATGGGTTGAGTGTATTCTCGCACATGTGTGCTATGTGGATGGTACTTCACTATGCCTGTTGTAATGTTTTCTCCCATGGTTTTTCAGTAATCCGTGATCTGGCGGTGACTGCTGTCCCGGAGGAGACACCCTGCACCCTTTTGCATCTATGCTCTCCAAGCCCTCCACCAGGCACTGGCCCTCCTGTCTGGAGACACAGTTCCTGGGGAAGGTGATGCAGTATTCAGATCATGGTGGAGCAGTCGGAGGGTAAGCATGAGCACCATCTTGCATGTTGTTCATGCGTCATTGTTTCCCATGTTTGCCGCATGTGTACCTTTACTTATATGTACTTTGCATGCTACCATGCCAGAATGATTTTTACAGTGGTACTCATGTCACTGTGTTACCTCCCTCGGTCAACTCATCTATGCCCACCCCTATTGTGGTGTAGTGCATGTCATTGTCCATCTCAAATCAAGGCAGTGTACTCCTTGATGTGTGTTTCACTTGGCCTTCCCTCTCACTGTCACTCTCTATCCCTCTCTCTGTTGTGATGGGCTGCACTCATGGGCAGATTACAATCTATGTCCTGTCACCCCATTGCAACCTGTGGCGCTTCTGCAGTGGGTGCTCTCTGCATATTTTCAGGATCCATTCATGTGTTGCCATGGATATGCATGTTTTTTACTGTTGTTACTGTGCATTTCATTGCATTTAGGGGATGTGTCTCATGATGGGTTGCATCATATGCAAGGCAGGTGGGTACCCTGTGCAGGTAAGTGAAGGGCATTTGCAGACACGTGTGTGGTGTTTGGCTGAGAGTCTTGCACTGAGTGTGATCACTTTGGATTGACTTGTCTTTTGAAGAACCAGTACTGCTTCATGGGTGCATGTTTCACAGGGCATGGTTCTGGTAATATGTCTGGGCATGGTGTTGTTTCTATGGATTGGTGGGGCCACTGCTTTCATATTCAAAATTGTGGGAGTTCCAACTGTGTGGGTTTTTGTTGGGTGGTTGGAAGTGGGTGGAGGGCCAGCTGTCTGTGGCCTGTGACAGGTGTTTATGGTTGTGCTGGTGTGTCTCTCTTTGCAATTTGACCATATGTACTGAGTGACACTTCACATCCCTTGCAATGTTTGTGATGTAATGGTTCAATGGCACATATGGCCTCTCTTGCTTAGGGTTCCCCAATTATGGTGTGCAGCCCCAGTTACGAGCCACAACCATGGAACCATTGATGCACATTTTTGGGATGCTATGTTGCAGTTTTGGTGTTTCCACATGCATGTCCCACGCATGCTGCACCACGGTGTTTGCATATTCAAGGTGACCACTGATGGATTCATGGTTCTGCTGCATTGAATTGAATGCACAATTTTACCAATTGTATGCTGTCACAATAAAGTCTGCATTGACCTTGCACTTTTGCTTTGCATCCTGCATTTAGCATGCACTTATCCTTTCTTGCAGTATCACATTGTTGTGTCTTGTCTGCTCATGTGTTCCATGGCAGTTGCCTCGCTGGCCAGCCTTCCAGTCTGACATCGGCCTCTGTGAATTTCTGCATTAAGCATGATCCTGTCAGGAGTGCTAGTGGTTAGTATTTGTGTACTTGCCTTCTTGTGCTTTGCATCTTGGGATACCATGACTGTGTTCAGTGCACTGTCTCAATACTACATAGGTGATGACATGCCTTGTCATGTCATTGTTGGTCTTCTAGGGGTGTCCCTGCTTTTTTGGGGGCTCAGTTATCTGCATATGTGATGTCTTCATATTTTCATGCAGCATGTTGACTCATGCATGCATTGAGTGCGTGCCATCGTCTTGTGAATGGGGAAATGTGACATGCACATTTTCTGCATGTCAATCAGGAGGACTGGCAGTTTGGGGGTTGTTGTATGTAGGTGTGTGTATTTTGTGTGTTTGATTTGCATGCAGTGTGCAGGTGTTGCTGCATGTGTGCTGGGACACATGTTGATGGCTGTCTTGTATGTGTTGTTTGCATGTGTTTTATGTCACTGAGGGGCGCATGTGGGTCTTGAGTTTTTGGGTGCATGGATGTGTCAGCTGCACTCTGTTTCATTTTGTTCATTGTCAGCAGATCCTTCCGTCAGGGAATGATGGCTTTTTCATGGGATGAAATTTGACTGTCGACTGCATGTCGAGGGGCCTGGGAAGATGTGAATTTATCTTGATCATTATGGAATGGCTTCTTTGGTTGCTGCATGTCTGGATGTGGCAATTCTGGTGGGTCACCCTCTTTGTCACCATTGTCTATTACCTCCTGTTAATTGCTGTTTATGGCATGGGGATTATTGTGGTAATGTTGCCAGATTGAGTAACATGCGGATCGATGCTGCACTGCTTTTCTACACCCCACAATAGGGACATGTTTGAGTGCATCAAGCACATTCTCATGTGTGCAGATATATGCAATTGTGTTTGCTGTATTTTGTGTCCATGGTAATATTTGAGGCCATGTATGGCTTGCAGCTCAGACATGAGGTTACAGGATTTATCACTGCTTACACATTTGACAGGTACTTTAGTTAGTCATATGGGATGTTTTTGGTGCCAAACAGGTGTTTTCATTAAATGGTTGGCATGGTGGTAGTGGTGTCCTCCCTCTTCAATGTGTTTATTTTGGAAACACAACAAAGAATGTCTTTTAGTTATAAGGGATGCACACAAATTTGCACTTCCAAGGGCACTTTCTCAGGATGGTTTTGTGGGCACAGTGGATTGGCACATTGTCATCATTGAATGGCAACTGGGATTTGGCAAGATTGTATGCACTCCACAGGGAAGGATTTTAGGTGAAAAAAGATTGCACAAGCTGGATACATGCAGCTATCCACATGCCCTTTGCCCAGCCATATGCAAGCAGTTTGCCTATGGGTGTGGATAGTGTGCAACCACCATGTCCACCGGGATGACATGCTGTGTTGCAATCTTGTGCAGAACACATGCTGCCACAATGCCCCTGCTGACTACTGATGGTGCTTATAGCAACACACCACCAGAGTGGTCAAGGGAGTGGAAACATGACTTGAGCACTCTGAATATGCGATCCACTATGCCTCGTGTTGCAATATGGGCAGTGTTGTATTGTACCTCGACAGGTGTGTTGGGCTTGTGTTTGGGCGTCATCATGTATATGCTCAGACGGTAAGCACTGTCCCCTGTAGAGGTGAGAATGGTTGTCATTGTCATTTGTTGCCAGTGTCTATTAGTTTGTGTGCAAAATGCATGCACGTGCATGCCCATTCATACTCACCAATGGGCCATGTGTTGCCATGCTTCCCAGCTTCCAGGGCCCGGTCTAGCAGGGACATCCTGAAGATGTAACTATCATGTGTGCTACCAGGATAGTTGGCATAGTCTTCAGTTATGATACCCTTGGCATCACACAAAACCTGAACATTGATGGAGGTCCAATGTTTCCGGTTGCAGTAGATGTGCTCTGTTGCTCGAGGTTGACATAGCGCAACATCGGTGCAATCAATGGCACCAACCACTTTTGGGAAGTGTGCCACCCCATAAAAATCCTGCTTGCCTTTCTGGCTGTGTTCTGGGCATATAGATATGCTGGCTGACAGAAGGACCTGTAGTTATGATTGCCAACACCTGGGCTAAGCAGCGAGACTGCGTGGCCTGGGAGATGCCATCTACTATGGTGGTGGTCCGCTGGAATGAGGCAGGGACCAAAAATTGCAGATCAGTGAGCACCTTTGGCAAGGAGCTCAGCACATGGGAGCACATGGCGGATCATGTGAGGTAATCTTCCCACTCCGTGACCAGGTCTAGGATGATATGATGGGGTAACCATAGACCTGGTCATCAGGCATCCCAAAAAGGCTGGTCCTTGGGTGGAAGATACATGCCCTGGTCATCCTCCCCATCCTGCTTCGTCCCTGGATGATTGCTGCAACAAATGGTGCATTCATCATGGCTGTATCCGTGCTTTGGTTGATTGCGCATGATTTTTATGCATTTGTTAGTGTGCGCGTTGATGTGTACACCTGCTATCGCATGGCATAGGTGTTTCCGGATTTGCGCATGCCATTTGCGTGCCGGCTTCCCTGTTCAATTCCATGAATACATTTGTTTTCCACGCGTATGGGCGGTGCGATTGTTTGACAGTGGTACATGGCTCGCAATGCCCACATTTTCGCTTGTTCTTCCTCATTCCACATGTTCCACCCCTATTTAGGTGGCTGTGCAGGCCCGCCAGCCCTTCTCTTGGAGTCTTGCGCAAGCAGTTTGTCTGATCACAGTGACGTGGTGGACCGACGCAGATTCCTTGCAAGTCCCAGGTAAGCCCTGCGCATTGTGTTCCATGAATCGACAAACAGGGAATTGCGCACAATTTTGCACAGAAGTACCCAATTTTCAGTGCAGATTATTCCATGAATCAGGCCCTTAGTGTTTCTGCACCCGGCTGACTGGCCATCCTATGATGTTTGACAGCTATTAACCCATGGGTCAATTTGTATGCATTATAATGTATGCACCCCATGGGTGCATTAATTCCACCATGAGTAAAGGATGGGATGGAGCAACCACCATGTTGAAATGTGCCCCCATTTTTCTTCCACCGGGCTTGAAGTAGACACTTCCGCCAGAGACATGCATGTGCCACAATATGCATGATAACCAGTCAGAAACGTTGAATGGAGGAGAGTGAGAATTCTGGTGAAGTGCTTTCTGAGAATGAGAGAAGAGAGCCTAGTGACTGTGGAAGGGTAATTGCCAAATCAAAGCTTTACGCTGTTCATCACTGAGAATTCTGACTTTTTTACAGCCTAGGAGACCAGCCAAGAGAAGGTTCTGCCTTCGCTTAAGCTCATCTTTCCAAAAGGTGTGTGTGTCAATGACAAAAAGTGGAAGTGTTTCTAAAACTGCAGTTTTTAAGACAAACTTATTACAAACTGGTTATCACATGTAGGTACTCCATGCAGAATGGACAAATCTGTTCAAGACCAAGTCACTCGCTACCACCCTTCAAGAACACTCAGATCCAGCACAGCATCACTCCTAGTTGTCCCATATTATAATTGCACCAGACTGGGCAGATCCTCCTTCTCTGTCCAAGCGCTGATCATCTGGAACTCTCTGCCCCTGCACATCTGCAACATTGACAATCACTTGGCCTTCAGAAAGACCCTCAAAACCTGACTCTTCCCTTCCTCTGCTTGCAATCTCCTTGCACTTTATATTATCAATACGCTCACAAAAATACTGGTCCATACCCGAAAACACACCTATCCAACAAACCTCCATAGATGCCGGCTGCGTTCGCAGTGGCACACCGTGATAAATTCACCCCTCACACCTAAATACGATGGCACAACACTCCCCGACCCTTCCAGCCACTCTCCCACTGCTCAAACTCTCAATCTAGGGAGACCACAACTGGCGAGTCTAGCCAATCGCTTTTGACCTAGAAAAAAACAACAATGAAGATGAACTACATCCGAGTTTAAGGTATGTATAACTTGCACCAAGTCTGTAGGAATAGATTTGCAGGCACGGCCACCCATCCATGCACTTTAGAATGCAGCTATGGCTATGTAATTCCGGTCTAGCAGCTCGTATAGACGTCCACACTGAAACCCCTGATGTACCTCAACACCTCTGCCTCTCGGGAGGATAGCTCAGGGGCAACATGCTAGCCTTCGAAGCAAGATGATGTGGAGCAACACAGGTTCGATCCCGGGACCGCACTTAGAAACCTCTGGGTTTTCAGTGCGTTATAAATAACCAATTACAATTACTAGTATACAGCAACAACCTATGAAAAATGTCAGTCTAGCGGGGCAAACATCAAATCTCCAGAAATAGCCCTCTATCTTAAACTACCAACAGTACCCGCCCATGTGCCTGACCTCCGGCCTGCTTACTGGAGCTTAGCCTCCCCACCTAAGTCCTAACCTGGCAAAAGGCACACACGCATCTTATAAATCAACTCTTAGAATCACCCACACATGGACTATGGTCTCTGAGGGTGTTCCAACCACAAAGCACATTAAGGCCATACAAATGGTGAAAGGGTGCTATGTTAATAACAAATACAACAAAACAATGTGGTAAAATAACTACTTTGTGTGCGTGAAATTACATTCTTGTTGAAAATCTGCATGCTGTTTTTCAGTACCCTGTACAAACTCTCTTGACTGGGGTGGCCCACGTGAGGCACTGACTTCTGCAGGGGTGGCATGAAGTACCAGCGCACACACACATAATTATCATAGTTTAGGCTAATGAGGTGGCAACTGGGATGGCCAATCAGATACCAGAGGTGGCATCTTCCACCCCATGCCACTTCCTGGACGCGCCACTGCTGTATTTACCGACTATGAGGTTGGAAAGAGCCTGAAAACCACCAAAATAACCGAAAACATCTATTTCAGCCAAAGGGTGGTGGTAATGGTGAGCAGGTGCCAGTTTACAGAAATTTGCACTGGTGCAATTTCAAAATTGCAAAGTTTACCCTAGTGCAAAAAACACATTGGGGCCTTATTATAAAGGCGTTGCACCATGACAAGTGCAGTTTTGGATGGTATTAACACTTGGACACAGATTACCGTAGTGCACAAAACATATACAATAAATGCATTTTTGAATCAAGGCAAATTTTGCCACAGTGCAAATACCATTTTGTTTTAGCTCTAGGGCAATCTTTTCTCTGGCAAAAACATGCATTAGAAGATGAGTTTCCCCCACCCCAAACGCAAACTTTGCCATAGTGCTAACAACATGCAAAATTACACTTCCCATGGTGAAACATTGTTCTAAAATGTCAAATTGTTTGTTCTCACTAGGGTCCTCTTTGCCCAAGGGGTAATACGATTGAACACGGCACTTGCACCAGTGCAACGTTTCTGTTATCTGGTATCCGGTGTAGCAAAATGGGACAGCAGCCAATATCAGGTTATATATTGAACGTGACCTCTTTAACTCCCCTTCAAATATGACTGCAGAATATCTTTAAGTGGGTTATGTGCCCCTGCCAAGACCCCTCCCACAAAGGTCAGCTTTAATACACTGCCAATTGGTGCAGTTTTAGACCAGGTCTAAAAGAAATGAGGGGGCCAGAGACTTTATATGTATGAGATGGGTTTGAAAAACTTAGCCCACTTTGTACTATGTTGTCCCCTGTTTTATGACATACAGATGACATTTCTAATGAATATACTCGGGGAAAGTGGGATCATGTTGGCTAGCACAGCTCTGATGTTTCTGTTAACCTCGTCAAAGCCCGTGGTCACATTTGCCTTTTCATGTTTCATTCGAAGTGCCTGGTGGTTCGATTTTGCAGGAAGGCGGACGTTTAAATGCGATTTTACGGATTTTGTGTGTGCAATGTAAGTGAGGTTGCTGTGCAGGATGTTGATCCAGTTTTTATAGTTTTTATTGATGTTGTTTGATCTTAGCTGTGTTTCTTTAGGCTGCAATTTGTGATTTTGGAACTGTGAATACTGTGTTGCTTTTAGAGATTTGTATCATTGTGAAATAAAAACTTTGATGGATTGGATATTAAACAGGTGTACAATTCTGCATGCAAAACAGATGCAGAATGATGCAGCCACAAGCAAGCAACAATGGACAATCAAAAATTGGGGACAGCCAAACGGCCACCACATATGAAACAGAAGAATGTGTGTGACATAGCTGACAGATAATGAAGGTATAATGGAAGCTCAATAAGCATAATCTGCGGCCAGTGACTGGAAGATGCAACCAATAAGGCCCAGGTACATACAGTCAAATGAATAAGGGCGTGCAAGTCCAGGTCCAAAGAAACTCAATCCGGATCCACTTGTCATGGACTGGTACAAGGACATGTGGGAGGAGGATGCAACGTCTCATTCGAAGATATTAGCCACCACTCTGAAAACGTAATATTGAGCAAATCCTCATATTATGCAGGCTGGTGTATTACCTCTGTATCCTGCTTTTTCATGATGGCATAGACGACATAAAATGCACTGCTGCACATCTTCCACACACGTTTCAGCCACTGCTGCACCTTTTTTTTCCAGAGAAACAAGGCACGATGCTTATGGACCACTCCACGGATTGTTCTCACACTGGTATTTTTTTATTTTTTTTTATTTTCATAATTTCCTAAAAAAACAAAGTCTTTGTGAAACTTCGTTGTTTGTCACAAAAAAAGACTGTCCTCAAGGTGGAAGTAGCATAGCGTTTGCTTTACTGAATTGCCCTTGGGGGCAGATTATGCTTAAAAAAGAGGGGAGAATGCCCTGTGTCCTAGTGAAGTTTTTAAGCTTTATTTACCACTGTGACCTGTGGTACTAGGGGGTGGATATGGTTGGTATATGGTGGACCTAGAGTCCTTATATCAAGTTTATTTATGTTGTTCTTTTATTTTTTCATTTTTTCCTCTAATGTTGATGGTTTGAGGTTGTTTGTCCATGTGTCTTAGATACACAGTCAAGATCCTTGATCAGTCCTTGTCTTCATTTGGATAGATCAAACTGTAATCTGACGTTTCATTCAATTTAGTTGTGCCGATACAGTGATGTAATGCGCTGACCGGTTTCAGTGGTGAAGACCACTTTCATCAGGCCTGGGGCAGCTGACTATTAGTAACGCTGTTGTAGTTGGAAGAGGCTGAATCTAGCTCGTATATTTCAAGGAGGACCTGTCCTTTGTAGTTGATGTCTTCTCTCATCAAGGAGGTCCTGAAAGTGTGACTCTGAAGCTTCAGTCCCACTGCAGGTGCTGGCTAAGTACAGCCTTCTGCAAAATGGTACCTGTTGTGCCTCTTGCTGTGCTATAACAGGTAATTAGGGCCGGCAGCAGTCCATAATTGCACTGGATCAATGGTTTCTTGTGTGCGCGTCCAAAGTACGAGGGCTGTCTGTTTTTTTAATTGCATTTGAAGCACAAATAAAGTGCCTGTCAGAATGTTGTAAATATGTCTTTGTTGTCAGCAGAGCATTTTAAACAGGGAGCTATTAGTAACAGAGGACTGCAGGCATAGCTGTGAGGTGTGAATTGGCAGTTGCTATTGTCAGTGGAATGCCTTTTAACAGAGGCGACTAATGTCTGCCTATAAACTGGAGGGGTGCATAACACAGGCCATACTGTGTAGAATAATGACTATACTCAGGTGACTTTATTAAGCATTTTCTTTCCTCGCGTGAGTTTAAGTCTCCATACTACAGCTGTGAAACCAAGAGAAGATGTGTTGAGTCCCCATGAACACATTTCTGCACCATCTAGCAGTGGGAAGATATGTGGTGAAGTACCTACATTGCAGAATGGGCTCAAATCTGGGCTTCAACAATGAACCCAAGTGCATGATCCTGGGCAAACCAATTAAATGCACTGTGGCTTAGCTAGCAGAATTAGGAGTCCCTAGATATTATTTAGTTTGCAGTGTCACTCATGGGTTTTTAGATTTTCGTTACTGACAGAGCAATTTATGAGTGTGAATAGTTCAAATGCTTTGCGTATGGCCTTTAATAGCCGAAGAGAGGCAAATTGCTCTAGTTATACATTCAATTGAGAGCAAAAAAAATGATAGTGCACGCAGATTACGCAACAGCAATAAATACCTATGCAGGAGTATAATCTAGGAGCGTATCCTTCGGAAAATGAAGATATAACAGAAAGAATGAAAGTGAAATATCTGTTCAACGTCTACTTTGCTATATATTACATTTAACTACTTTAATCAAGTTGACAACAGTATTAATTATAGTTGATGTATTATATAGCAGTGCATACAGGAGATTCCAGTGTCCAAGAAGTGCAGGCTACAAGTAGGGCTAGGCTATTTTAATAAAACTAGCTTTTATTTATATTGCAATGATGCTTTAATGTCGGGGAGGTCTTACGGTGTACAGTTCCCAGGCTAGTGGTGCATCCAAGTGTTTGAATCTTGGGGCTCTGTTGCACAGAATCTGCCCTGTAGACACTCCAGCCAGAGGAATGCCCCTCGTTTTCCATATGTTGGCACTACTGTGAACCACAGCTAAATATATAACTGATTAAAAGATTCTTTATTTTAACCCTTTCAGTCAATTCTTGAATCAAAGCTGACCTGCATCATTTCAAAACTCATTCACTTACAAAGCCACACAATCTAACTAGATGCAACCTGTATCAATGCAAGTCTAACATGACTGTCATTTGGAGATAGCAAATATCCATGGCAGGTATATTGATCCTTGTCATTAGCACATTTGGAAATGTGGACGCAGAAGTTATACCGACTGCCAGATAAGTTGAATGATGACAGATCATGGTCCATTATGCTACATAGTAGAATTTTAAGTTTGCGGTCTCCTTTGCTGCAATTCAAGTTCACACGTGCACTCCAGATTTGTCGTATAAAGCTCTGTGGTCTTGTGTAGTCCGATTCACAGCATTTGTCCTGCATCTTTTCCCTTGCACTTACAGCATGACATAAAGAGAAACTACTAAAACTTCCATGCAGCTGATCCTTGAACGCACAATCTAGGTCTGATTCTTAGACAAAAATGAGCAATTCAGCTGCATTGGGGCCGTTTATGATTAGGCGGGCCACCCAGAACACCATCCATTCCCCACACTTCCACCCACACCCCACAATCACCCAATGACATTCCAATACACCTTTCATTGCCATCCCCCACACCTCCCTTCACCCCCTATGGTTTGAAACAATATCAGCAATGTGAAGCCCTTGCACAGGGATGAGTAGCGTATCATACAAGTTATACACAGTGGTTGGATTCCAGATGCCCCTGATCAGCATCTCATGTCTGTGGTGGTGCCACCATGGCTGGGATAATTTCTTCCTTTTTGATGATGTAGCAAACCACCTCCTGCTACGAGCAATCACCCCCATCTGTTATAGCAGAACAGACATTAAGAAAACTATAATCCGCCACATTTCAAAACGTATGTCCACATAGAGAATGTATTAGGGTTCCTGATGATGCAGTTCCAGTATCTGCAATGTACATACGTTGCAATCCTTCACATTCTTAAGGAGGTTGGCAGGAGTCCCATCCTGTGCAGCATGTTGCACAGTACTGCAAAGGAAATGTGCCTATTTTTACACCTGAACCTGTAGGCAAAGGTGTGGGTAAGAGAAATAGAAAACAGCAGAGAACAACAAGGTAGTAAAGGAGGAGAAAAGGCATTTGATGAGTGTACTTTGAGGAAGGAAGCTGCAATGCCCTCGGCAGTGATGGAAATGACCCAAGGCACTAGGCACACATGCAGCAACAGCAGTGAAGAAATCCGTAGAGTTTCACATACTGCTTGAATCCTCAAACAGCCAGAGTCCTGTCTGTCAAGAGGTGCATAGAATGAACCGGATAGAAAGAAAATACTGTGAACAAACTCAGGGTAGAGACACGTACAGAGTGTGGTGAAAAAGGGAGGGAAGGCTTTCCACAAACACCACTAACAGAGAAGAGATGAACAACGACCAAGCCCATAATAGACCAACTGGGAGATCCTTTACGAGAGGGCAGAAAGGCTGAGAGAGTTATGAGTGAAGCTGAGGATTCTCACAGGTAGCCAAAAGGGAGCAGACATCCTGAAGATTACGAGAAGAACACAGAGGAAGAGTCTAGCATACAAGTAGCCACTGAAAATAACTATTTCCCACGGAGGTGCTGACTAAGACAAGTTAATCAATTGCACATGTGTGGCAAAGTGACTGTTGCTCTGCAGGTGTAAAGGGATGAGTAATGTGCCCACTCAGCTCCACACGACAACTAAACCAGCTTGGACAACAATAGTAAATGTAAAACAGACCCAGCCCGCCGGGTGCACCCTTTTGCCATCTGTTGCAATATTTGCTACAGATAAAAGCGATAAAAGTAGTAACCCAAAGAGCAATAGTACAAAGACTCCAAGGTGCAATCAAGTTTCTATAAAATACACACACTTTGATTAAACAATCAAACATGCCATCAACGAACGAAACACTTACCAAAACCCAAACCTATGGGGAGAAAACAGAAAATGCAAACGTGGCATCAAATAGCACTATGGGTCCTTAAGCAGATCAGACAAGCAATTGATGCTATGCCACTGTTCAAAGGGTAGGTATTTCAGGAAAAAGATTGCAAAAGGGTTCATTTGAATCCAGGAAGGAGTGAGAGACCCCTTCCTTATTAAGGCAAATTATCAGTGGGATTGGACAGAAGCACGCTTGCTGTCTGGGGCCCAATGCCTTTGGCTGTAAACAAGCGACCCATGTCTAATTACATCATATACAGAATTTCTTATCCTGCAAGAAATGTAGAGTGTGGAAGGTAGAGAGCCCCAATAGAAATTAAGATGGTTGAACCTCTTCTTAGGTCTACCTTTTCATGTCTGGAAATTCCACTTCTGCCCTTTGCCCATGCCTACTGACTTCAAAGGACCTCTCTACTACAGCACCTTTGTGTGAGTCTAGCCTTTGCTATGTGAGTGCCCTTTTGGAGCAGGATTCCCAGGCAATCTCCTAATGAGAGCTCTTGTGGCCTGTGCAGAGACGTTACCGGATCCACTTGGCCAATCACAGAACAGAAGGCAGCACCTTGGCTATTGGCTTACTGGGATAAGTCGAGACAGTCAGGCTTGCCATGAATTTACATCTACATCACGTTGACATCAATGACCTGGGCTCAGAGTGTTGAAACTTTGACAATATCAAAATGATGTGTTTTAAGTAGTTGTGTGCTCTAATCAGTCACCATTCCATAATCAGGTTTGGCTTAGCCTTAGAGATAACCCTGACATCAGACTGATAGGGCAACAATCATTACATTTTATTTCAGAGATGCATTTATCAGAGAGACATTGAACACCATGCTCATTGTCACCCTCCATTATTAGCTGACCGCCCTTTCAAGATCATGATGGGAATGTCACTAGAATATGTGCTTCCCCAGGTGGTGACATGCACACAGTTCCTCTTTCAAGGCAAACCCACTGACACAGATTGCTGGTGGCTTAACTCTTCATCAGTGGATGCCTGTTGGGTTGGCAATGTAGGAGGTGCGCACAAAGGGGATGAAGTTACTGAAACCCTCTGGGTCAGTGTTTTTTTTAAGATACATAGCTATAACATGTCCACTGGCAACCTGCCATGGGTGGCGCGGCATGGGTGGATACAGAGCCTGAGGCAGAGATTGGTTATGCTCGCATTGGCATGAGTGGTGAAAGTGGAGATGGTGCAAAGTCGGTGGTGACAGCAGAAGAGCTAGGAGAGTCTAGAGTGGTATAGTGGTGGGCTATTCCTGGCTGTAGATGGTCAAGAACCATACCTCTCTTGGAGGTGGAGGAACTATATTTCTTTTTTTATGAGGATGGCAGAGAGTTATCAGATGTACATAAATTGCTCTTATTGAACCAGACACGGATGGCAAATGGAGGGCTCACCCTCACTCTAGATGGTTGTCCAAATGAATCTGCATTTCTGGCATGCACGCTATGTATCAAACTATCAGATTGTAGGAATTATTTTGTTTGTTCTGAGGGACATCGTGCTTAGCATAAAAGGCTGAGGCTAACAATGGTGAACATTTGAAAAATGCAGATCATAAGGGTTGAACAGAATGCTAAGTTGCTGGAGATTCCAATTGAAACTCATCCTTGTACTATTTAATGAAAGCAGGCATTTCTTTTCTTCCACCACATCTTACATGGCAGCATAGACATGTTTTACAGGTTTTCATTGAATTTCGGTGCCATTCATGGTGCATGAACATTTTTAAAACAGCAGATTACTGGGTATTTTATGACGTGTATGCCTTTAATTGTGTTATCTTCCTTTCTCTTGGAATATAGTAGGACTGATAAGTACATAGGGGGATGGAGAGTAGAAGGAGTATGTGCAAGTGACAAAATATGTATCCAGGAGATGCGGGCACTCATGAAAATTGACAAACAGGGGGTTGTGAGAATTGTATCCAAAGCTGGTAAGGGCTAAAGGGGGCTGCGTGTAAGGAGGGCTTCTGGTCTCCATTTCAAAACGGGGACAATATACAGTAATCTGGGAGCCAGCCTGCATACAAGGAAAACAAAAGGTGAGTAGTGGTGTGTGATTTTATTGCTATGGTAGTTCGATTTAATGACAGGGTTCCTGAATGTGTTATGGAGAAGGAAGTGCATGGTATGTACCCTCAGCCTCACCATGGAAAGGGTCATATAGATCTGATGAGGGAGTGGGCTATCCATTTACAATATATGTCTTACAGACTTTGAATAAGAGATATACTTCAACCTGCCCCCAGGGATTCACCTTAAGTCAGTAAGGGTGAACCAGACAGGGCCCCCTTGCTCTCCATGCTGAGAGAGACATAGTGCAACTGCTACACATCATTGGTGATGACCAACAAGACAGAAAACCGTGCCTGGGTTTGCTTGTTGCACCTTTGCTCATAGGAACATTCTTAAACAATTTGGTGATGGACTGCCTTGTTGGGTGGGTACAGAGTCATATACAAATGGATATTTCCCCACTGGTATTGAGCAGGGATGTAAAACATGGTTGAATACCCGTCTGAGTGTGAATCACCCTAAAGAATAGGGTATTTGGCAATATTCATTCTCAGTACAGCGGCTCCAACATGTTTGCAAATTTTTAAAGACTTGCTGTCAGGAAGTATATTTCAGAAATGGACCTATTGTTCATTGAGTCTATTGACACATCGCCACAACCACACCACACAATTGATGCTAAACAATCTAGAAACAAATCTATGATTATAGACCAAGCTCCCTCCAACTAGCACAAAATGAAGTTGTTGATTCTCCTGATTGTGAATCATCCCATCGAAAACATTTGTTTGCAGTGTTCACTCTCAAAAGAGGGCCCCATCTATTTTACCCTATGTCAATAGGAGAAATCCAGACAATGATCCATAGTTTTCACTGCCTAGAGTGACACACGGAAGACACAAAATAAGGTGGAAACAGCTGGATGCAGAGATTGGTGGTATTCTTGTTCAAAGAAGAATAGTCTAGGTTATTGTTGGTGGACCTCTCTTCTGGGCGGGACCATACTGATATGCAAAAGGGTATATTTCCTATAATAACGTGCAGTAAGCTAAAATGTGGTTGTAACCATCCCTGAGTTGTGACCATCCCAAATAAGTAACTTGCCCATGTTCATTCTCAGCAGAGAGGCTCCTGTTCTCCACAGTCTTTAATAAGACAAGATAAACGTTTCTTGTATAGTTCCCTTCAGCCGATTGTCTTGGCCGCACAGACATGGCCCTGTAACATAAATGATTTGTGGGTGGGAACTCATGTTGGTTGTAAATTGGAAAAGGCAAGAAGTGGAAATCCTGTCGACTTGGTGTGTGCAGGTCAGAAGCACCAATTACCTTTGTGCTAATTATGTATTCCGTTTTGTTCACATGGACAAACCTGTTTTGGGAGTGTTAGCCAAAAGCGTGGTCCCAGGGTTAAGATGATATTGGATACATTGGAGTGGGGTGATGTGTTGATAGGGTGAATGTAGGGCATGGATCTGTGTTTATTGTAATAGAATTTAAGGGCCAACTGTTGGTTGTCATGTACAAGTGGGTAGATGTGGCTAATTCCTTGATTCTAGACTCTCTCTTTTCCCTTCACTACGTCCCTTTCACACACCTCTTGCCACTCTGCAAAGGCTACAGTTTTGGTCTCCTATATAATTCGTTGTGGCTTCTTTCTCCTGCTTGGCCTTAGTTTCATACATTCATCCCATTTGAATTCCAATTTACCTCTTTTCCTATCCTTTCTTATTGTCTACCACCCACCTGGCTATTGTCTTAATTTCTGCATTTTGTTTGCTTGTTTTTGAGTGCTCTTTGGAGGGATGTGTGTGTATTATGCAATCAATTTTTCTGAGCTAGTATCTGGTTTTCTTAGGGATTTGTTTGGTGTTTTCCTTTGACCCTCCCCCCAACCTTATTTTTGATCTGCTCAACCTCTGGAGTGGCCTGTCTTAGTGCTGTATTCCTTTGTTTGTTTCTGGATTTTTTCCTTCACACCCTGCTTCCCTCTGCCTTCTCTTAACTATCTTCATCCATCCTCTAACTCTCCTTCCCCACCCCTCCCCTGCCCATCCTTCTGGTTCTCATTGGTACATGCCCCCACCCTCATGACTGGAAACACAGCATTTCAGGGGCCCTTACAGGGCAGCCTTGCCCAGGCAGCCACTGGCTAAGGGCCACAAGCCAAAGGGCAGCTCCCAAAGAAGCAGCTTCACTCCGTGTTTGCCCACGTTCGCCTGAGACGCCTTATACAGACAACCTACAGAGATGGATAAGGTAAGTGTTGTGTGGGCAGGGAGTAGAGCCATTACTCTACTCCAGTACAGCCACACCATTGTTATCTTATAATCATCTAGCCTAATTGTGTAAGGTTGCTCGTTTGGCACTCATTCTAAGTGTGTAAGATAGCTATACTTTCGATGGAACCTTAATTGCGCACGCTAGCCATACTTCACACCCAAACTGTTGTAATAGCCTTGTTGTAGTCCCCTGCAGCGCTCTGCGATATAACTGTGCTTTGCCCCATAGATAGCCATTGTGTTCTGCACCATAGCTAATTTGTGTTGAATGTTGCCATGCCCTATAACTAGCCATTGTAAGGTGATACGGGCGGGAAGCACAACCATTACTGTGTTCCAGAAACCCAGCCACCTTTACACTACTACTACTACCATGTAAACAGTGCTAGAATGGTTAGCCTCTGAGTTGAGTGTGCTACCCTCTATAGTCAGCCATTGTGATATGCTTCCTAGTTAGCCATTGTAATGAGTTGTGGAAGGAAATGTGTTGCACCTCCATGTATACAAGGGGACAGACATCATGCAGAATTCAGATGTATTTTGCAGGAAGCAAAATGTGTTGCACCCAATTGTGTTTTGGAGGCAAGAGATGTGTTACAATAGACATATTGGGAAGAGTAGCCATGTGCCACATTTAGATAGAATTGTGAAGATAAGCAACCATGAAAAACGTTGAGTACCCAATGTACTATCCCCCTACTCCTGCTCCCCTCCTACACACATCCCGTGTACTATAAACACCCATAGGCTAGCCAAACTACACACAAACACACAGCCAACGTAACTAACAGTCGCATACAACAACAATCCCAGGCACTGGACCATACCCCTACTGGCACAACACGCCAGTACACATTACCATAACCTTAAAACCAGTCAATATACACATAAAACACACAAACACACACCCAACATAACAGACACTCATACAACAAACAACCCAGGCACTGGGCCTAACCCTTACGGCTACACAAGCCAGTGTTCTCAACGACAACCTTAAATACCATCCAATTTACATATAAAACACACAAACACACACCCAGCATAACCTTCACATACAACAAACAACCCATGCATTGGCCCTCACCCTTTTGTATAGAACAAGCCAGTGCATGCAAACAGCCCATCTGCAACCCAACAAACACCGACGCCAGTTTCTCCTAGTTCTGGACCTATCCTATCCCTCTACTCTCACTAACCAACCCCTTCCTCTTTTATGACAATGATTCTCAAATCTTCCTATCTTTCTCCTCTTTCAATGTCTTCACTCCACTGTTTCTGCCTGTCTTTCTCCTGTCCAAACATGGATGCATCAACACTGTCTTCATCTAACTATGTCAAAAACTAAAGTCTTTTGCTTCCCAGCCTCTCTGACATCTCCCTCGACTCCACCTACCATGTCCTCTCCCCTCTCTCTACTCTCCTTCTTCTCATCTGCCCATAACTTGGGTGTTACTTTGACTACTCCCTCTTTTCCTCTATTCATATTTCGAACACATTCCACATATGTCATTTTCATCTCTTTAATATCAGTCGAGCTTGGTCTTTCCTTCTTTCCACACTGGCAAATTTCTCATCACCTCTTTCATCTTCTCCCACCTTGATCACTCCTCTACTCTTCTAAATGGACTTCCTGCCTCCCATCGCGCTGCACTCCATTCTTTCTACAATGCCTCCATAAGACTTATGTTTTCTGTACCCCCTCAAGCATCTATCACTGCCCCCATTGCTTCATATTCTCCCCTCTCTTTTTACTCTTGGATTCTCATCGTTTTATTTGCATTCTGTGGTCAAATGTTGGCATGACCTTGCTCCCTTATGTTTATCAGTGCTTATTTCTTCATACACTCCTCCCTGTGCACTTTGCCCTGAATCCTTACATCTATTCTGAGTTCCTAAAATGCCTTGTGCATCACCTCGTTTCTGCTCCTTCTGTTTGCATCCTTTGTACCCATGAATGAACTCATATACCTTTAAGAAATTATCCTCTTCTGTTGTTTTATTTATGGCATTTTCAAAATGGATGTACTGTTGGTTTTGATTGATGTACAGCGCTTTGGCAAAGGTGCTTTATAAATTACAATAAATACAAATACAAGGAGGGGAAGCGTCTGTGTCAGCTGAATTCTTAGTCGGATTCATGGTATGTTTACGTTGTAGCAACAGATAAGACCCCTTTTTTGACAGTTCTGTTGATTTGGGCGTTTAGATGCCTGTAATCTTTCAGAGTTGAGGTGCATGGAAGCCGCCTAATACCCTCTGGTAAGCCCGAGTTACGTGTTGTGCATTGGAATCATTTTGTATGAAGAACTATGTTTTGAGTTGTGCTGGAAGTCTGGTGGCTTGCTTCCATATGTAGATGTTTGGATATTGAATTCCAAAGTTTGGCAACTAACAAAGAGAAAGGCGATTGTTATTGTCTTTACCTCTGGAAGCTGGGGGCATAGACTAGTGCAGTGTTACTTGATCTGAGAGTCCAGTGGGTGGTTATGTGTTTTTGAGCAATCCTAGTGAGGAAAGCTGTTCCCTTCCCAGAATAGACACTGTGTTCCTCCTTTTTGTTGCAGGGTGCTAATCTAGCATGCAAAGTGAGGCATGATAAGTTTGAATGTACATAGAAGTTTGGTTTTTAGATACAGCTTGTCCAGTAGGCGACTCCTATTTTCAACCTATTTGTTTAAGTAACTTCAAAAACTGTATTAATTAATTAATATAGTAGCATCAATTGTCACAATTCCTCAGAGTCAGCGGTATGAAGCCTAAACCGCTTAAAGCTTAATTAGAAAAAGAAGAGACTCCTTGACTCTGCCCCAATTTTTCAAATTAGTTGTGTTTTATTGCATTGGAAGCCCTTGATAACACGTGTTTCAGCTCAGCAGAGCCTTTCTCAAATCTGGGCTAAATAAACATACTCTATTTGCCAGTAATGGTCCCCAAATACATAACAGTTAGTGTAAAAGGTTATTATTCATAATTCATATAAATAATAAATACATATTGTTGACAGAGATTCAGGGTTGGTGATGGGGAGGATTGTATAGGTGGTGAGAAATCAGTGATTTAATTCAAATCATCATATTAAAAGTGGAAAGGCAAGAAGGGTAAGGGAGAACAAAACAAACAAAAAAGAAAATAAAAATAATAAAAAGAGAAAGCGAAAAAGGAGAGAGAAAAGCATATCTTGTTAGCACAATGCTTTCCATGCGCTAAACCTCTTATTTGTGTTTTATTCCATTAATAATGGGTCACTTACCCAGATTTTTATAGGTATTTTTAGACATTAGCAGAGTTGTGAATTTTGTTTTAGGGTTAATCCCAGAACTTCCTCCTGCCAATAATAAATGGAATATACGTTAATGCCTGTTTGTTAAATAACCAAAATGGTATGATTGCATATGTATCCTGCCGCAGTCCCCCTGTTCATAAGACTTAAGCAAATATTGCTAGATATAGTTTCATATGCAATTGTTGGTAACAGATATAACCCGTAATTCTGATACTGCACGATAGTTTTCGCATTGCTAGGTTAGTGCGTATACTCTTTTCATGTTCCATCCGTGAATCCCACCATTCGATTTCCCATGTTGGTTATCCTTAAATATATTCTAAAGTTTCACCTGAATAGTTAAATATGCGAGGACAGGCACATCAGCACTTACCTTGAGCTCCTTAGTCTCTTGCGTTGGCTGTGTTCTGGATGTCTGGAACACCGTCACCATCGTGGAGCCCTTTGTTAAAAGGGTTTCCATGATGACGCGGTGTGCCGGCTTGCCGAGTTATTCTCTCAAAGACTGTAACACTTTTGCAGTTATTACATGGAATGCTATACCCGCTTGATATATCGATCTTTCCTAAAGTGTAAATGTAAGTCAAAATTATAAATTCTGTAGTGCTGTTGCATGTTTGAACCTTTGCATGGGCTTGGACTTTCTGTTCTTCTAGATACTGAAGAACCATACATTATTCATGTTTAAAATTGTATGTTAAATATATTGTGCAAGGTGCTCAAATTCAGAAAACTATAGCATAGCACTAATCACTTATATACTGATCATTCTGGACTCTTGTGAGACTTTGATAGACAAACTGGTGGCCCAGCGGTTGGAAAGTGATTCTAATAAGCTGGTGGCTATTGTTAAATACCTTTAGCATCCTTCTGGGTGGAAAGGGCCCAACACAGTGGATGAAATTATGACTATACATAGTGCTGTGATCATTATGTCACCACATGTCATAGCGAACATTGTTCTTCCATTGCTGTTTAATTGGTGTGTCAACACACTACCCAATATTAAACTTGCCCATGCCTGCCCCAAGAGAAGCAGTGCCCACCACCCCAAACAATTGAGTAAGAAGGTAAATGGTGTATTTGATTGACATGGCCAGGAGGACTGTGTGAATGGATGACACAGGATATAGTAGAGGGCCATTAGAGGTGTGGTGTGGGAGAAGATGGAAGGGTGCAAGACACTGTGCATTTGGGGTTGATGTATCCGTGGCACACTAGGCCTGGGACCTTACCAGGTCCTCCAGCACACTGGGCCTTTTGAACACTAGAGCTGACATACTGTTGTCAGCTCTTGAATGGACTGGCACTGGAGGATTTGCCAGCCTAAAGCAGCCTGCTGAAACTTGCACATCTTATGTACAGTATTCCCTTGAAAAATGTGTTTTCATATATGATATTGCCTTTTTTTAACACCATATAGCTCCATGAGTTGCTTAGGAATATGTGCTCTTGTCAGTCTGTCTTAGCTACGCATCCCATACTCTTTGTCACAGTCTATGGTGCTCTGGCTCCCAGAAGTATTGGATGATTCTCCTTGAGACCTAGCAGATTGTGTAGTAAAGGATTTTGAAGGGTGCCAATACCTCAATGGTCACTTGTTCGATCTGTATTATCATCGTCAGTGTTGTGATCATGGTCCTGAAGATGCCATTTGGACTTTTCCAGAAAGACATCAATGGATGCCATGTAATATGATGTTCATCGGATGCTGGATTGTGTATATCTGTAAATGTTGCTATTTTCGTGGTGACATTCCTTGCAGATATAGGATCACACAAAGATTGATTATTAACAGGATGATCATCTTAAGGACACTTCATGAGTGGGAGCTTTTAATTGTAATGTAACAAAATCCAAAGGGCATGTGATTTCGTAGATTAATATGTGATTGTGTTGTAACAGAGCTGTACCCTAATACACCTTTTGTTGATCGCTCTGTGTTCATTGGGTGGTCTATATGTATTATCCAAACTGCTTGACAAACTGAGGGGTGTTATTTTTTGGAATAACCCTTAATGAGCTGTTGCTCATCTATGTCGTTGTAATGTAATATAACAGTTCATATCTATTGGCTTTGCTTTTTTTATATGAATGTGTGTTGCCCGACATGTCAGAGAACGTGAGATGTGCAATTCATGGACTGAAATGATGCCTGGCTCTCCAATGGAATATTTTTAAACACAAATGCCTACAAAATCAGTTTTGATTGGCTCGGACCTGCATATAGCAAAACAAAAGAGTTTTAGAATTAATCTTAGCCTCTGGCATTGCTGTGGACAACCCTCCAGACCATCGTTCTTTGCCTGCCAAGCAATTACAAAAGGGGAAAGACCATATGTGAATCGGGCTTGTTGCCACCCCAAAAGGGGCAATCCAGCCCGAACTACTTGGTCACATCCCTTCTGCACAAGACCACAAGAATCAGCAAACATGTGTCGGCCTTGTTGGGCCTTATCAGTGAGGAGTAGCTTAGGTCTCTAGTCCCAGCAGGCACGGGACCCAAGTCTGGGCTTACCCGTCCCTCTCAGGGTGACTAAAGCAAAACAAAAGAGGTGATGGCTGGAAGGTTTAGAATTAATCTTAACCTCTGGCATTGCTCTGGGCAACCCTCCAGACCATCGTTCTTCGACTGCCAAGCCATTACAAAAGGGGAAAGACCATATGCAAATCAGGCTTGGTCCCACACCAAAAGGGGCAGTCCAACCCAGACCGCTTGGTCAAATCCCTTCTGCACAAGACCACAAGCATCCCCAAACATGTATCAGCCTTGTTGGGCCTCATCTGTGAGGAGTAGCTTGGGTCTCTAAGCCGACCAGGCACGGTACCCACAGAGTTGACTAAAGCAAAAGAGGTGATGGCAGGAAGGATTAGAATTCATCTTAACCTCTGGCATTGCTCTGGGCAACCCTCCAGACCATCATTTTTGCCTGCCAAGCCATTACAGAAGGGGAAAGATTATATGCAAATCAGGCTTCGTCCCACCCGACCACAAGTATCCCCAAAAATGTATTGGCCTTGTTGGGCCTCATCACTGAGGAGTAGCTGTACATATGGTACAGAGTTACATGCTTCCAGTAGCATATGCGCACCACCATTTCTCTCTGAGCTGTTAACAAAAGCTTGTTACATGGGTCAATGTAGATACGAACATCGGGGTGAAATTTGGTATCCCTTTCATGGTCATAAGATGTACAGAAAGGATGTCACATACGCCCTGCCATTTCACTAAATGCCAACCACTGTTCACATGGATTTTTTGACAAGCCATGCAGATTCAATATGACTGTTGCATTTAATTAATTATTGAGATCCGTCAAGGTCTGAAATACCCTCACATTGTATCTGTAGTTTATCTAGTGCTTAATGCTGGACTCCTCCAGATTCTAATCATGGGATCAGGGATTGATCTAATTTTGCATGGCATTGTCTTGTTCCAAAGGCAAGTGTGTTGCTGTTGAGCTGTCCTTCTTATGCATAGCATGCACTAATGTTTTTGTGCCTATTGTGAATCATGCTGTAGCTTTGCACTGGATGCTGGACTTTTGGTAATGGCAGCCGGATTTATGTATTGAAATAGATCTTCCAGCCATGTGCCCTCTTCCAATCAGAGATATATGAATTTACAGTTGTCTCTGATTTTGCAACTCAATTTAAGGTATACAAGTGCATCCATGCAACAGCCTCCCTTCATGCACTTGCATGGTTGGTGGCTTGTACAAATGTCTGCAATATCTGGTGGTAAGCATGCTGAGAAACCCAGGTATGGACACTTTTGCAAGCATCACATACAAACTAGAATGCATATTATAGAATTTCCATAGGAGACTTTTGGCATCCATTTGTGTACAAGTTTCCCTCTGTGCATTTACAGCAGGGCAGAATAATTATCCTATTGATATCCAGCCCCCGGCTGCACCTTTATAATCTGTACAGATCATCTGTAAATCCATTTAGATATAGTTTTTAGGCGACATACATGTACTACAATGTGAGTGAATGACAACCCATCTCATCCCTATTACACCAGGAAATGTATATACTAATGCACCACGTGACGGTTATGTTGTTCTACCTACAGATAGGTGTTGGGCATAAGGGCGTTTTTATTTGCTTACTGCTTATTGTGGATGGTGCTACTCTATCCGCACCTGTCCCTATTCCACTGATCCTGTGTGTGCCAATCACAGAGGGGGTCCTCTCCGACCACAATCCGAGGACTAGCTGGTACTCCTCCTGTGGTAGCACTCTCTTTAAAGTGTTTGTTGATCAGAGCTTTTCACCTACACTTTAGGCTATTCTATGGCTTTTTTCAATCCTTCACAGTATGGTGGTGGGTGGAGACAGCCTCATCCCAGTTGTTGATTACCTCCTAGAGATGGACTCACTTTGGAAAGCTGTTTTTTTCCATTAGGCTGCTAAACATCCCGGCAGACAGTAGGAACTCCCACCTTGAAGCACTTCTTGATCATTATCAGATGTTCATCCAGCATCTCATCCATTATTTCCCTGGATGCTCATTATGATGGCATGGCTTATGTCTGGTGTTGGGCCAGAGTGCAATCTGTTCCTAGCGTTGTCTGCTGCAACGCTCCTGCTTCTCCATATGAGTGGAACTGTACTGCTTGTACTCACTTTTTCCCCGATGATCCCATGCTATATTTTCTATTTTTTTTCATGATAAGTTCATGTTACCACCATCATGGCAAGAACGGTCGGAGCTTCTGGGAAACAAATATGCATTAACGGGTACTTACTACATGCAGACTCCACCTCAATGAGGCACACTTATTGGAATTTCCCTTAATGTTTATTTGAGTGTGTGATCTACTGTACCTTTCTGCTACTCTACTCCCTGAGAGTGAGGCCTTGACTACTGAGCCATAGCAATCCCATCGAATGTCAGGCAAAATAATAGAGAAGCCCATTTACAGGTACATTACCATACTGTCACTACCAATGTGGTTTTTCAGAATGTGTTTTGGGATCACATTCAAGGAACCAACAGGGAAAAAGGCAGGAACAATGTCAGAAAATAAATTCAGTATTTTTTTGGCTTTGTTTGTCGTTGACTCAGGAGATCGTGTTATTATTGCCTTTTCCTGATTTTGTCAAAGAACATTGCAAGATTTAATAGATTTTTTTTTGTTTTTTTTGTAATCACAAGTAGTCTCTTTCAAAGACCTGCATTTCCTTTGGACATGAAAACGTTTACATGAATGACAAGCCCAGAATTGACAATTACCTTGTCTATGTTAAAGAGGCCTTTCCAAATTATAAGGACTGTAATGCAAATACTGAGGGACTGACATAGCAGATTTAGTGCTGCCTCACTGATTATACCTACACGGACTCTGAGCATGATCTTCAAGAAGTCCATCAACACCCAGAAAGCAGTACCAAAAGAAGACCCTTTCATGATTCCAAGAATGATCAGGTTCAAACGATTTAGGGTAGAAGGCCTTAACCCAGCCTGAACTCCCAATCAGCTCTCCTCAGATCACTGCCATCCGAGAGGTCATCATCTGCAACAGACACTACGGTGCAGCCTGTGGGGGCTTCTAGAGACCTCAGTGTTGCCTTGTCCACTGCATCCAGTTAGCGTTTATTCTCAAAGAGATCCACATTCGCCTCATCAAAGGCAAGGATCTCACCAACGAGCTAATCCCAGTCCATGGATAAAAGTTCATGGTGACTAATCAAATGGAGAGCAGCTGTTCCCCTGTGAACCATACAACAAGTATATAACGGTGGTCTGTCGATGTAGCACTCAGCTACGACACCATCCACCAGTGCAGACCCATTGAGAGAACAGTAACCAAATATATTGCCTGTCAAGCCGTCCTCATCTTAGTCCACAAAGAGCCTGTTGAGTGTCTTGCTAGCTAATGCATGAATTTGGTTTTGGCAAGTGCAATTACCTAATTGCTGATTCTTAGACTTCTTTTACCAGATCTAAAATTAGAACATCTTCTAGTAGTTGCCAGATTTATCATTGCACCCTTTCTATTTAGGTCTTGTCAATTTTTGGATCAGGTTGGAGAGTGGGCTGCGAGAGATGAAGGACAGAAGCATTCCAAGTGTGTGTTCTTGTGATTTTTGTCCTGCCAGGGATGGGTATGTGAAGCAAGACACTGTGAGGCAGACACCCTAAAGTTCTCATATGTGCTTATAATTGAAGTTTAAGCACAATTTTTAATCTGGAAAAAAGACATGTATTATAATGCACAACAGAAGACAATGGCACGATTACTTACCAGTAATCTTCATTACACAGAATCCTAATCTTCCTTGTCACAGTCCTACGTTCCCACCTCCCAAAACCCTATACAGTGCCAGCTTGGTATTTAAATAGGGAGTTGAGTGGAGGAATAGATTCTTATAGGTCAGAGAAAAGAATAAAATCCACAAACATAGAGAAGGGACTAGGGCAGGATCTTTACTCTATGTTAGTTGGAAAATGTGGAAGGGAGAGTTTGTCTCAGACGATGAGACCTCAAGGAAATAAGGACGGTGATGAGGAAGATGGACAAAGGAGAAATATTCAGTTACACTCATGTCACTGTACATGCCTCTACTGTAATAAATGTATGTTGCCTTGCAACACCTGACAAAATACAACATCCTTTGGCAGAGGAGAACTTTAGTGCACAATTAAAATGATGTTAATAATATCTAGAAATGGTGCTTGAAATTCTCCATGCCCCAAGAAGTTGCAGATTATATAACAGAAATCTGCAAATCTGCATGCATAGGTTACAATGTCATCCCACCACCCTTATAGGGGCTCACCTATAGAACATGCTAATACCCCACTATCGTCCCAATTGGCAACACCGTATCTAAACCCATTTCCCTAGACACACGGCACACTAGATAGTCACTATTAAATCCAGGTACAGGATTGTTTAATGCAGATATTGACACATTAATAAATCGTGACAATCATGTGATGTGCACATGATCAAAGTAAACTGACAAGGCCAATCCTGCTTTGATAATACAATAGACCTTCACATTATACCAGAAGCTGTGGCGCACACAAGCGTCACCCTCAACCTTGCACTAAATTTATTGGCATCACCTCTGCTCCTCCCATCTGAAATCACAAAACGTTCAAGACACGGCTCCCTTTTATCTACTTCAAACACCAGGGGCCCAGCAATGACATGACCGGGGCACCACTCTTGAGTCTGAATATTAGGGATGTATTTACTTAGGTTGTGTGTCTACTTGTAATTGAAATTGGATGAGGGCTCCTTGGGTGAGGTCAGTTGTGCACTAAATATTTGCCTGGCCTCTTGACAACCTCAAAACCTCATGCCCTATTATCATGAATTTGTCTTTCAAAGGGCGCATATCTACCTCCTCTCCCTACAACTAACATTCTGTTCTCACCATGTTCAGGCCCTGCAGCTGGATACAGTTAGTGTTAATCTATGCAGTGAGGGTGCCTATAACCTTGGCTTCTCTCCTGGAGAACAGAGATTTGTTTCGGGATTCAGCTAACCAGAGCCGCAGCTCCACATCAAGGTCTGTGTCCTATTCTGTTCATTCTGTGCTAGGTCTTAAAATTCAATATGGCGGCACTCCTGCTATGTTAAAATGCTGGCCTTGCTCCTGCCGCAATACCTTTCTGACTACATGTTCCACCTGCTTTGGCTCTTTTCTCGCATCAAACTAAAAACATTACTTTGTATACAACTCCTAAACATAGGGCCTATAGCACTACCCTATATATAACCTCAGCAACTGCAACATTTATATATTTGTTGCTCCTTCTGTGTTGCTATACGTGGGTCCAATATGTGTCAAAACTAACTACACGTGATATGTGTGCCTTCTGTTGTGCAAAACCCACCCTGCTCACATGATGGGACGTGCTAATAGGTTTTTCTCAGCCTGAACCTTTTTCCCTGGCTGGGACTCTGTACATGCTTCCTAACAATATCCAATAACAAATGATGGGAATAGAGAATGATAGGCATAATTAAATTAATGTATGTATTGAATTTTTTATTTCATTGTTTTGCAAATTTTGATTTATTACAAACCTTTTTGCAATTTCATCCAGGCATCGTTGAACACAATTATTCATTCCATCGAGGTTTCATTCTTAAAGCAATTTTTAAATTCTAAAATACGAAATACAGCACGTAACCCTTGTTCATCATTATTTTTTCTTTGATTTAAAAATGATATCTAGAAACACAACTATTGCCAGTACCAGAGAGGTGTTTTCCCCACTAATTAAAAGCAAACACCAATCTTCTGCCAATAAAGTGTTGTGTGCCTCCACAAAAGACTTAAAGTGGATTGTTCTCAGTGCTGTCCACTCCTGAAAGAAAAGCAGTAAGTGCTTTAAATCACCCTCCACTCTCTGCTTTTTACAAGGATTGCAAGTTCCTCTCTGGGTCTCGGCTTCCTTCTCAATGACAGTAGCTCCGTCGTGGGCATTAAATTCAATCTAATCCTCATGAATTGTGATCTGAAATAACAATCGGGGAATTTAGATAAATATTTTGGCATAGACCCAAATGCCCTCACTTCGTGTCTCAGGTGATAAAATAGTTTGAACCCTTTGACTTCCTCAGGGGTTAATACCCAGTCTGTTTTCCAGATTTACTTTTCTCACTTTGTCAGGATTGTCTTTTAGTTTGTCTGCCAAGGAGCCAACTGTGTCCAACAAAACCCTGCACCTTTTGACACATCGCTGTAGTTCATGACATTTGTTGTTATCTATATCTTGTTTTAAAATCATAAATAGAAGAGGGGTAACTTCCACAATACTTTTCCTAAAGAACGACAAACATGCCAAATCAACACTAGCCTTCACAGAAATTAATCCCATCTCTTGCGCATAATCTGGATAGGCACTGATTTGTGGAGACATAGCACCCTTTTCCAGAATAACCCTTCCAGCTTTGCCCACACCCAATCTGGGAAAAGGAGTGTGGCAGTTGCCCCTTAGACCAGTGAGGTAGTCACTTTGAGTTTGTAGAACTCCACAATTGGAATCATAGAAAAATGACAATACTTTCTGCTAATACATTTTGCTTGGTTGGCCATCATTTTTGCTCTTCCCCTTAGTGAATAAACCATACTTGCTTTGATGGGACATGTGTTGACTAAAATGCCCAGGTACTTAAACACGGACACCTGTTCAATTCTCAAGGCGCCCTATCACCACGAGTGTCCCTGGTTTTTCTTCCTATGTGGCTTCTCCAAAACCAGAATTCTAGACTTCGAGCAATTGATCTGCAAGTCATTTTCTCTTACATATTCTTCTAAACAAGAAAGTGTAAGTTGCAGACCAATGGCTTTCTCGTCAATCAATATAAGGTTGTCCATGTACAGTAAGTTTTACGCTTCCAACAGTCAGAGGAAAGCTTTTTGCCTTTAAAAGGCAATACCCAACGTCAAAGAACAAAAAAAGTTGAACATCGCCGGGCAAGGGGGCAACCTTGCTTCACCCATCTGGATGTATATATTTCATCTGTTAACAGTCCCTCCTTATTCAGTCTAACCTTAATTGAAGTGCCTGTGAGTAGACGTAGTTGTTCCTTCAAGTCCATTGGGCAGTTCCAACTGGTCATTTTTCCCCATAACTTAGATCTATTAATGCTATCAAAAGCTCCAACTAGATACACAAAGGTGGTATAATACTTTCCCCTCGCTTCCAAAGCACACCCTTTTAGAATAAACAGTATAGCGATTCTATGGCCGGTACCAGGCCTTTAACAAAACCTGATTGAAACATATTGCAGTGATTTCTCCCACACGCCCATTCAGTCAAGCCGGAGAGGAGCAGTGATCCATAGATCTTTCAAATAGCATCCAAAAAGGCAATAGGGTGATCGTTTTTAGGATAATCCCTATTTCCCCTCTTGAATATTGCAATGATTGTCGCCGTCCCCCAAGATTCTGTGATCCTCCTCCGCTCTTCTATATGTTTAAAGAGAGTGCTCATAAAGAGAGCCCAGACTTCAGGATCTTCTTTGAAAATGGCATGTGTGAGTCTGTCAGGGCCTGGTGCCCTTGAGAAACTAGCAATGGTAATTTGAAGTCTGATATCTTCAATGTCGGAGGATATAGTCCACCTCTCAACCACTGCACTGTCACCCACAACCACTTGATTGTTGCTTCCCTTGTATTTACTCTTTAAGTGTGCCATCTAATCAGCCTCTGAAACACTGTTAGTCTGCTGTACTGACTGAAGAGAGTTATCATGCTTCAGAAGGCTCCAGAGCTCTTGGGTGTTCTTCCCGCACACCGCCCACAACACATGTTCGATGTTCCAGCAGACCCAGGCCTTATACTACTTCTTTCAGTTCTTAAATTGTGTTTCAAGTAGGACGGTCTGGTACCCTCTACCTTTAACAGCCCACCAAAGGGCTCTTCTCAGCTCCCTTCTTCTCTTGACCAGACCACTGTCATAACTGTGGTGATGGACTGGCCTTCTACTTCAAGAAGGAATTTTGAGTTTGTCCAAGGGTTGCAAGAATGTTATATAATCGACCACATCCGAAACCACCCCACTTGATCCACTTGATCCGCCAGCTGACTGTCGCATGAAGCACAAGATGAAAGTATTTGTGTTGCTCTTAGTAATGTTTAATCTATGCCCTCCATTAACGGCTACCAGGTTCACATCAAATCTATCTGTGGGCTTCTCAGTTGAGTCCTGCCAAAGTAAGGTGAGCATCCTGTGGTCACTAATGTCACCATACCTTACCACCAATGACTTTATTTCTGCCAGCATATTACAGTAACAAATATGTCATCTAGTGAGGCAACCTGATTGCCCCTCGATCATGTGAACTTCTTTGGGATATCCCCAGTGATTTGACCATTCAATAGATGGACGTCCCTTGAGACCATTGGCAGATTCCAGGCAATTTCTGAAAATAAGGGTGCCTGATAGGCCTTGGTCTTCCAGGTTAATAACGGTCAATTCAAAAAACAAACGTGAACAAGGCCTTTATGTCAAATCCAATTAGTCCATTTGCTCGTTTTAATAGAAGACATACATAATAGTTTTAATTAAACAAAATATATATTTGTATTAGCGTTTCTTTTTTTCTAAACAAGAAAGTCTATGCACAATTTCAGACCACACATATTTGGACATTCAAAACGTATTACAATTAAAAAAGTTGCTGTCTCGTTTGTTATACAAAACACAAAACAAAGAGTACATTTGTTGTCATTTTGGATCTATATCTCTCATAGATCCAGACTCTCAAATGCGGTGAATACATAGAAACCCAGATAAAATGCAAGGTTGATTTAACTCCTGCTCTTTGTTTGTAGTGTTGTGTTGTTTCAAAGAAAAAGTCGACATAGTGTGTTTCGGCCGTCTTGTGAACCATTACAAAACTATTGTGGCCTTCGTCAGGACGTGACACATTTCTTTTATTTGTAACAATGTTTGTTCTGTGTCTGTAGTGATAGCCAGACAGGTGAGCAGTAGTACCAATTTGCCCACTCAAATATGAAGGGAATGCGGACATCAGCTGCTCCAGGCTGTGAATGCTGGCCCATTACTTAGGTTGCTGACCTTGCTGGCAAAGGAGGGTGCTGCAGATTTACTGGCAGAAACGGGTGTCACGGTTTATTACGCGGTCACACCCAAGTCAGGGAGCTCCTTTCCCCACAAGGATTGGGGCACACAATATAGCACTAAGATTTTTATTTGGTTCACTGTGGTAAGGCCTAAACCCATCCAGCCCCAACCTCAACAAGTACCCGGTGCCACAATGGAACTAGGAAGCAGCAGGTGTATCTGATTTTATATATATATATATATATATATATATATATATATATATATATATATATATATATATATATATATATATATATATATATATATATATATAAATTTAATGAAATCAAATTTCACAAATAGGTTAACATTTACACCAATGCTGTGGCAACACAAGAACAAAATGAGTTTTGTAAAGTACCAACACATAGATGACACTAAAATATGCACTTACAATTGTGACCTTTTAAATCACCCACTAATGCAGAAAAGAACAATTCAAGACACACAATGAGAGCAGATTTAAGACACAATGGGCCTCATTACGACTCAGGCGGTAAGGGGTTTACGGCGGTGTAAACAGCGCCGACCCTTACCGCCTGATTCCGAGGTCCCTTAGCGCCATGGAGGGACCTTGATGTTAATTACGCCACCGTAATTTACGGTGGCGTAATTAACGCCTTCCCCACTCCCATTATGCCCTATTGGGCAAAAGTGGGAATGGGGAAGGGTAAATGGGGATTGGGGACTTACCGCCCCGCCAACCTCGGAATGGGGCGGTAAGTCCGCCAACCACCATGGCGTAAACGTAGTTTACGCCATGGTGGTAAAGGTACGACCCAGGCGGTAATTTACCGCCTGGGTCGTAATGAGGCCCAATGTGATGATACCTTTTTTCACAGCAACCCTCGCCCTCTAAACATCAATTAGACTTGACTCCTCTGAATGGAAGGCAGTGGCGGGGAATGGGAACACAGTGGGAAAATCGGATTTGGAGTATTAATTACAGAAACAACATGGGAGACAGAAAAGTAATGGGAAAATATGTTTTGCTACACCTAACAAGAACAGTTAGAACTTTAGGGTTTTTGTCAGAGCAGAATGGGAACATCGATTTTGGGATATTTAGCACAGCTGCAATGTGAAAGAATAGAAAGAAATGGGAAATGTGTTTTGTCACACCTACAAAGAACAGGTGGGGCTTATTGGGTTTTGGTCAGAGCGCAATGGGAAAAATCAGTATTGGGTTGGAATCATAGATGCAATGTGAGAAAGAAAATGCAAATAGGAACATTTGTTTTGTCACAATGGGTACACAGGGCCAATTTTGTGTTGCACCTTGCATATGCACAGGCACTACTAAGGTTAAAATGAAGGGGATCAATGGGAAATTTCATTTTTACACCCTGCGCACACAGGTGGAACAGGGTTTTGGGGTTAATTCTTTTGGCAAATCTTTATGACTATACCGGCTCAAAACACACTGGGAAAAGATTGTTGGTTTTGAATGCCAACAATACAGAGCCAGTGAACTCAATAGGGAATTAATTGATTTACTTTGACAAATATGCTAGGGATCTACACAGACAAACAGGATATTTTCAATGGGGAAATAACTAAAAAAATGCTGGAAGAATATAGGGCCTACACAATCTATTGATTATGGGTAGTTTTACTTACAGGAGAGGCCTAGAACTGGGCATCACTGAGCATCAGGGCACCGCTGGGACAGCAAAGGGATCTGTGAAGGGTCTCCTCTCTTTCCTCCAAGGGGTTACAGTCAGCTTCTATATCGCCTGGCTCCTGTCTCCAATGCAAGACTTAGGCCTCTCTGCGGGATGTTTCTCGCCAGATTTCAGCCGTAGGTTGGATCTCATAATTAGTAGAAGAAGCCCAGCTCTGATGCAAACTGGTTTATTTATAGGGCAAATGACCTCACAATGTGTCATGATTCTCTCTAAAGGGATTGGTTGAATATCAATAGTCCCCTCCCACCTGGGTGCTGATAGGACAAAGGTATGGGGGAGTACTTTGGGTTAGCTGTGGGAGGAGAGAGCTTCATCATCTCCCTTTGACAGGTGGGCTCGGCATGCTTCAGGACATAGAAATCTCACAACCTGGCAAGTACCCTAAATGTCCAAATCTTTACATGTGTAAATATATTTTTAGGAACTACATTTTAAAGTGAATCAGTAGTCTGGAGTGTGCATGTCCTTCCTGTGCAGAGATACCATTTTTCTTCATTTACTCAGTGTAACACTCACCAGGTATCCACAGGGACATCACTCAGCCTGTTCTGACCTCTTACGCCCTCGGACCCTTCCCTGGAGTCTACTCGACTGGAGACTGGGCCTGAAACACAGGATTGGTAGAGTTTAACTCCCTATTGTCTCTGTGTGCTTGAACCCCTTCTTCCCCGGGGTCCAACCCTTCCCTTTGATCCACAGCTCACCTTGTTTTTTTGGAAAGTGTGCTCTCCATCCTGCTTTCAGCGCAGGGGCGCGTTGATTGATGCAGGCTTGTTGCTGCCTAGTTACTTCACTGGCAAGAGTCCGATAGGTAAGTATAATGAGTCTTTTGAACAGTTCTCTAACTTCGTTCTTTTCCTTCCTTAGATGATGGCCGGCGTCCGGGGATGGCGATGTGCTGCTGAGATGAGTAGCGCTGAATGTGAGTGAGAGCGCGATGCGCGATGCAACCCTTTTGTATTTGTATTGAACTGAGTACTTTTTCTGTTTTGTTTAGGTGCTGCAACGTTTTCAGCGTGGATGCCGGTTATGAAGAAGAAATGCGGTGAGTAAGTGTGGTATGCAGCGCCTCTCGATGGTTCCACGCTAACCTGGAGTTCTTTTCCCTCTTGCAGATGGATGAGAGTGGCTGGGATTCAGGTAAGCGTTTGAAGCTCGGACAGTCTTTAAAAATAAGCGAAGATTTGCTGAATGCTTACTAATGCCTTTTTTCTGTTCTTTTCCTTTTCCTTAGCAAGCGGCCTGCCGGGATGGGAATGACACCGCCAAAGATGCCCACAGAACAGAAGAAGTGATGAATGATGGGCAGAAGCGCCGCAAGGTAAGGCTGTTCTTAACGGTGTTCTTGTTCTAGCAGGAGCTGAGCACAGAAGAAAGATGCAGGCCTACTGGAGACCGATCCAAACACGGTGAGTGTCACGCTGCAGGTGCAGAAAACACAAAGCATGTTTCTCAGCCTGGGCATGGCTTAAATAGTCTCTGGGTATCCCAGGTGTCTCTGGGCTGAACCACACCCAAAATACTAGACTGCACATGCAGTTCTGGGAACCGAAATATGTGGGGGCATCTATCTTGTCCTCATCAATGCACTACAAGTCCAATCCCCAATGTTATCCTATGGGAGTGAGTGAGTCTGGTGTCACAAGCGCCAAGTCTGACTCCAAGTGGGTCTTTGGAATGATGGAGAGGCCCTTGAGGGCCATGTAGATGATCGTGGCCTGGCTCCAGCCTGACATCTTGGAGGGCTGGGGACATGAGGGGCAGGAATCATGACACTCAGGAGCTATATTAATGAAAATGAAAAACATGCCACTTTACAGTCATCATATTAATTAGTAACGGCATGCTTTTAACAAATTTTGCATCATTTGCAATCAAGGAAAAGGCCCAAATCACATGTTCATTCATAACCTTAGTTTATCCCAAATTAGTTTAGCATGGTTAGAGGGGGATGACTGTCACCTTTAACTGACCGTTGTGACATGTGCACTGACCCGTTTATGCAATACAATGTATTTCTCCTATATAATCAAATTGCAGTTTCATATCCTCTGTCTCTCCGGCCCCACCCTTGCTCTCTGAACTTGTTTCGCTTTGGGCATGTGACGTAAGCAGAGAGGTCTGTGTTTAGATTTTGCCTCCCCCCTACAATGCCCAATGGCCACACTAATGCACTTTATATGGGACTTGTGACTTGGAGGTCACAAGTGTTGCCAGAACAGACATGGCTTATCAGTTCCCCATCGTGTTTTCCATCTGAAGCTTTGTGTTTTTTTTCTATATTGTGAACTACTGGCTTTGATTGGTGACGGCACCCAGGCCAGGTCTTCGGGGCAGCAGAGGGAAGAATGCTGCAGGATAGTTTAATTTCTGAAGAAATGGCTTTGTATGCACCCATACGAAATTGCCTTTTAAACTCCGACACAATTTCACTTTTAAATGACCTCTTATAAGGAACACAGTTTCAGCATATATACGTGCCACTTCTAAGTTGTCTCTTGCATACAACTGTTAGATGAGAACATCATATTCAAACTTGTGGTTTTGGTGAGCATTTTGGTTAGCAGATTGTCAATTTGGATGAGGGGAAAATTAAAATGACATTATTTTATTAATTTTACATGCAGTGAACGCTGTTTTACCTTAGCTGCTTGGAAAACGATCTGGTATTCCATTGAAGATACTGTGAACTGCGGTTTCTTGAAATATCAGTGCAGCTCTCCATGGATTTATCAGCCACATGTCTTCCTTTTCCTTCCTGAAAATGCATTGTGCACATTTTAGCATTTTATGATTGAGGCCCACGTTCTTTCCTTTGTGATTAGGTTCAATAGGCCTGATGTATGACCTTATTTCAGTGCTGGCTTTATATTTCGGTGAACATTCACACATGAATCTGTTCTCTTTCTTTCTCACATTCCAGGGGCTATATTTCACCCCACACAGGGTTTTATTAAGGTATCACAGGTGACATGCTAACTATCTGTGTTTTCGTTTTTATAAAGACAGCAGCACCCACACGACACATGCAGTCCAACAAAGACTTCCTGAACTTTCCTGAACCAACAGGCACAGCTACTTGCCAGTAGCTACTTGTCAACTTTTTAACTTTCCATCTCCCTTCCGTGCTCCCTTCCCTGCTCCTGCCACTGTGCCTAATGCAGGATGTGGACTGCACTCACTGCAGCCAAGTGCAGGTGTCAGTGGATAGGGGTAAACTGGGAATTAAAGGAGATATAGGATATATAGGAGATATAGCAACCGGCAGGTTCAAGTTTGAGTTCAGCACAGTTTAGTGCAGTTCAGTTCAGGGTCTGGCTGCTGACAGGTTCAGTATGCAGCATTCAGTACATAGCAACACTGTGACTGCAACAGGTGTCTGCTCACCGTCCACTTACCACCATGCTTACTGCTGGGCCGCCATGCTGCCCTGTGGGGGGATTTTGTCCCAACGTCCAGCCCCCAGGACCAGCATGGGAGGGCAGAGCTTGGCTCTGCAGGGCAAGGCAAAGAAACACTGACTTTAGGCTGTCGGTAAATCCAGAGCACTTCACGTCTGGTCTCTCCTCTGCGGTTCTGCGGTTCCTCTGTCCAAAAGCTAGAGAAAAGCACCTACTGAAGAAACACATCAAGCCACACTGTGTACGAGCCTCTCACAGCCACTTCCGATGCAAAGCGTCAACCAAATGTCATGGAGAACAGACTTTGCAAATCTGATTGCTACTATGCATTGACATTTTTGTAATGTCTCATCAATTAACTGAAATATTTAAAACAGTATGCATGGTATAAGATATCCTATTCATGGGAGGCATGTCTAATGGCTACTATCTCTAGAACATATTTACAATTCTATTGATTGATACATTCACAAATACAATAGCCCTCATCTAATACCCTTCACCACAACAAGTCCATTCCATTTCTGGGCAAAGGAGCTGACTGTTTTAAATCTGAATATTCTCTTTCATATAAAATAATAAATAAAGAAATTGAAGGTTGACCCCTAACTTTCAATGATGCGAAAGTCACTAACAATATGCAATATGAAGACAGGGTGCTTCTCTACAGAAGTTAAGACAGAAACTGCCTGCTGTTGTCTCACTTATCTTTGCCTTCGCAGAATAATCTCAATAGAGGTCGAAGTGGGCGGGAGCGGTCGGAAACGGTGCTCCTATACTTTTTATTTTTAAGTTTCACCCTTCCTATACTTTTATTTTAAAAAGAAATCGTTCTGGAATGGTTTTGTTTTAAAATAAAAGTATAGGAAGAAGTTGAAGCTTGCACTTCAGCGCACTGCACTGAACATTCCTATAAAAATCAGGTGTGTGTGTTTGGTGGTTTGGATTGTGTGTCGGAAGGGGTGTGGCGATGGGGTTTGTGGGAAGCGGGGGCAGGCCAGCAGAGAACATAGTTCCACTATTTCTTGTTGTACACTTCGACCAGTGAATATCAACCTTATTTTGCATAATCACACTGACATCCATTCTTACATAGATGTACAATCAATTGCCAATAATGCACACAACTAAAGCTTTCTCCATTGTATTTGACCAGCCAATAGATTGACAACTGTAAGCGACTTCAATTCAACACTACAGCTAAGTCAATGCCTAGTCTGGGATGCTGAGGGAAACCCTTATTGATATATTTTTATGTCCAGTTCGTTTACTCTGGATGACAACCCTTATATAACAGCCCTCTCTTAGAATCCCCCTGACCCCACTGAGCCAAGAAGTAGGTTTGTTTTGCAAATTAAAAGGTTTATTTGAAAATTAAACTATATATATATATATATATATATATATATATATATATATATATATATATATATATATATCACACTTTTATAATAAATTAATGTTTGATAGCACACTTGTGAAGATGATAGTGATCAACAATGGATAATGTTACAGTGGTACACTCTTTTTGATGGCTTAGAAGTGATATAGAGAAGATAAAGTAGCTGAGAATGCTTTTATGGCTTCAAGGACAATGCAATGATGAATGAAAATGCAGTACAGAAATAACTTGATATGACTTCGACAAAAGACAATGTAATCACTTTCCTTTGACAATTCACCCCCCCACCCCCTTTATACAAGGTAAAGAGATGGAAGGAAAACACACAGTTCCCAGGAATGCAATCAAATATAATTCAGTTCCCCCCTAGCAAGCTTAGAGGAAAACAGGTAGAAGTTTTAAACACAGGCAAAATCCTTTTAAATGTGGTGGCAATGAAGTGAGAAATGTGCTAAAATTGCTTTTAATTCCCTATAGGAGGTTCAGGGTGAGTGAGAGATACTTTAAATTAATTCAGGATCACTTTGGCAATGCTCTATGAATGATTGTCAGGTTGCACACAAATTTCAGCAAGGAAAGCAAGGACACAAATGGTTCCGGAGATACGGCCGATTTAGTAAAGGTAGTTTTTCGAATTTGAAATTTTAAAGCTCAGAATGACAGATGACATTTTTCAGTTTTAAAAATGACAGAATGACACGGTTCTAGGAGGCAGTTCTAATAGGCTAAAATAGTTTGGATTAGATTATTTTAAACTAAGAGATTGGTTTTGGCACAGTGCTAGCTGGGTACTCACACTAGATTTTGGACAGGAATGCGACTTCGCCACTGATCGGGTCAACCGGTTGGACTGGACTCCTGGCGGTTCTTCACAGCGGTCTGGTCTCTGGTTCTGCTCTCAGCACTTCACAGTTCTGGTCTCTCTGGATCTCTGGTCTCTCTGGATCTCTGGTCTCTCTAGATCTCGGGTCTCTGGAGATTGATGGATTTGAAGTCTGGAGTCTCCCGGCAAAGCGTCCCGCAAGAAAGTGGAAAGTGAATGTCCCTACCTGGGTTTCAATGTTCCTTTTATGTGTTTTGAAAATGGGTGTGTGCCTGGGCCTGGCTAAGCCTGCCCCTCTCACTTATCATTGGCCAAGCTTTCCTCTCTCCCTTGATTGGGGGAAAGAAATGGAGTGACAGAGTGATGCTGTAGGTTTTATGGCCAGAGGAACCTCCCCTTGTCAAATTGCACACAAATCTATTTCTGACCCAAATACATATTTATCTATGTACCTTTTTTATAATATTATAGGTCCAGTTAACATATTTTCTGTAGCACCAAACCATCCAATCCCTGTCTTTGTACGATGTTGTGTCCACTTATGACAGAATTCTCCCCTTTTCATCCAGATAACAACCTCTAAACCTTTCAAGATTTTACACAAATGTGCACCAGGGATATGGGTTTCAGATGATAAAGTGTCAGATTTTTAACAAGCATACATTTGGAGTAACAACCTTTTTTCCGCTACTATCCCCAAGAACATACCACAGGGTCCTAACACCTCTTAAAATGTGCACAGCAAAATCACAAGAATGATGATGTTATTTATATAATTTTGACAAGTCTGCACTGTGAATTATCCATCTTTTTAAAATCATGCTCTGGCCCCAAAGGGGTGTGGTCTTCCAAAGCACATGGTGGAATTTCGGGTTTATCCACTTTCCCCAAGCTCAGCTTGCTCTCACAAGCACTGCCCCTCCCAGTTTCTCCCAAGAGGAAGCCATTTTACGACCCCCCCAATATAACATTTGCCTGAGCCAGGGACAGTGCTTTGTTTAGTTTCCTGTAGTCCCCAGGTGCCACTCCCCTAATCCAATCAGAGAGGTGTCATCTCCTTTTGGCAGAGGCAGCAGGATACAGCCAGGCCTGGGAAGAGTTGTTGAGCCAGTTGAACTCCTGTCGGGGGTAGTTGTCAGGCAGAATCCACTCTCTTTAAGCCAAGCTTCAGCTAAATGTCATGTTAGTTCCCAGTTTTCTACATTCAAATCAAACTGACAATTTTTGCACATGCAGCTAGAATGCTGATTCTAAGTTCAAAACTATGACATTTAACAGTTGCAACCTATGTTACACTCAAGAGTAGGTCACTCATTTATTTAAAGATTTCGATTTTAGTGGCTTTCTGTCCATTTAACTTAAGCTGCTGACATCCACAGCTCAGCCAGTTTTGTTATAAACATTGTTTTGGGCTCTTCATCTTTCCAGATTTTGTATGCACACAAGAATACATTCTGCCAAATGTCTGCTGGTGTTCATTGAGATTTTTGAATATCTTGTGATGTTTAAAATAGGCATTTTTAGCTTGCATTCAGGGAAACAAAGGTGATTTTAAAGCGCTTTTAATCTAACAGGCACTGCTGTTTTTCCTTTGGCACACATTCCACTCATGGCACCCCTGGCCCATCATGCTTGCACTGGTGGGTGTCAGGTTAGGCAAACATTTTTGTGTGCGCACAAACTGCACAGTTTTCCCGGATTCGGGCGCAACTGTGGGCTGTGGGCTTTTCCGCCATCTTGGATTTTCTAAGCCCACCGCACCAAATGTTGCAGCATAATAGTCCAAACGTGGGTCAGGACACCCAACACAACAAGCCTTGCTTTTCTGCTTTCTTGATGAAAATGGCTGCCGGATCTACTGCAGCCTAGACAGGCCAATCAATTAATATATTTTCATTATCCAATTAAAACATTTGAGGGTTAAGAAATCAAAGTTGTGTTTCTTATTTGATTTACAGTCTGCCTCAACGTTCACGTTATAATTATAGCACCTTTATGCTTTTAAGTAGACATGATTGCCACCAATTTTCCTCTTCCAGTTTCCCAGTCAATTCTGATATCTTTTTTTGTTTGTTTTCTGTACACCACACAGTAGTTTGTTGCTTTAATTCGTCAACTTAGTAACAGTTTAGCCACGTGTACTTGCATTTATTCGTATAGTTCGGCGGCATGTGTGCGATTGATGCTCAGCCCGTGTAGTGAGGCCAGGGCATTTTTTCTCGTGTACAAGTTAAAAGAACTCAAGAGTAAGAACTGAGAGCTGTGTTAAGACATCGAAGTCCTGTCTGATGAATGGTAGGTCAGCCTAGGTGAATGCCAGGCAATCTTTCTATATTTCACTGTAATAAGTAAATGTTGTATGCACTCTGGCGGTAGCGAACAAACATCTGATGCCTGCCTTTTAACACAGGATTTACATTTCTGTTTTAGAAAAAAAATAATGTATTTCTTCATTTTTTAAGTAATGAGGTGATATAAAAAGCGTATCATTTTCTGAGGGAAATGAAGGAAAGTTGCATTAAAGAACACATTAAGTTGGACAGAAATTGTGATTAATGTCTTGCTTTTTTCAAGGCTGCCCGTCTATTACCATGGCAATAAGTAGAAAGGAAAAAAAAAACAGACACAAAAAGACTTGATTATCAAGACATGGAAATGTGGCTGAAGTATGGCAGACACCAAATAATTATATAGTTAAATGCGTGCGTAGAATATACACATTTAAGTATACAATTATTAAGGTTAAAACGGGTTGCATTGAGTACGGGACTGTGGCTGGATTACGGTTTTGTTACTGCTACCTAGCTCTACCCTCCCTCCCAAAAACGTGTGCACATTTTGGACCACACAGAGGAAAACAATGGGCAAATGGAACCCGTGTCAAAATGGGGGTGTGGGGCCGTTGGTTTTCTGCACAATGGAAAATGAGCTGTTTTATGTGTATTAGTAATTACCCAATCGCTTGCTGTGGGCTGAAGGCACATGTGAGGTGAAGTACAGTTTCTGAGAACACACATCTTATTATGTACGTGTGAGGTCCCCCTGCAAATGGTGGCTATATGCAACATCATATTGATAGAGGTGTGGGCCACACTGCACATTTATCAGTGTGCAAATAGGATGCACAGGTCTACTGTACACCGTATAGTTTGGGCATTTTGATCTAAAATAGCAAAATATCCCACAGCCCTTCTACAGGAACAGCTGGAAACAGATAATGACTCAAAGAAGTGTCTGTGGTGTGGATTGAGTACCTAAGTGCCCTGCAGTTCTTGCATTCGTGATACACATTGTTAGTGAGCCAATTATTATTGCTTCCTTTATCTGACTGTTATTCAATTACAGAGAAGACCTATTGCAGCCGTCACGATATTAAATATCGTACATTTTATAAAAAAAACGTTTTCTCTGTCCATGCCGACCGGACGGGAAAGCTCTGGTCTGCAAAAAGAGCAAAACATGGTTTTTAATGGGGACATTGAAAGGGGCTGAAAAAGTGGACATCTCAATGCCCACTTTTTTCCTTCCATGCAACATACCAAAGGGTCTGAACTGACTATTTTGTTCTTTTAAAAAGTGTAAGTAGTGGTATAATCACTGCAGTATAAAATCCATATCCTTCCTCAAATTGAGGGTAGAAAGGGATTGAAAAAGATCAGAACATAGCCTCTTGCCAATTTCTAGAATTAGTGTATACATTATTTCTGAAAATCCACATCCGTTACCACCAACCCAGCAGATTCTGATTAATGAGCTTTATTTGCAATATATCAAGGCACCCTGGAAGTCCAGCTGTGAAACCAAGCTGTAATCAAGCACCCTTGAGCTGTTCACCACTTCTAAAGAACTGGACTGAGCCTTCCACTTCTCCTGTAATGAAAACACCTATCGGGTCCATCGAGTTGTGCTGAACTTCATAAATTGCCATAATACCGGAACTCCATTGAGACATTGAACCGCCCCTTTGTTGAACCACACCATAGTACTCTAATACGGTTGAGCCAGGACATTATGATCCAACCACAGAAAGTCCTTAGAAGACCAGCTGAACACGGTTGAGTCATTTAACAAAGATTAAGGTGGAGATCCTATGGGCGTGGTCTCCATTCAAAGACACCCTAAGCACACTGACCAGCTGGTGGCCCACCATTTGTCCCCAAAGACCAGCCGGATCTCACTTCCGTACTTTACCCAAAGGCATGTATGCATTCATTTTTTTTTTGTGTTTCATTTTTAATGTGCTCCTTCTTGCAATATACTTCCCATAATTTGATGCTTGAATGTTAGTAGATATATTGACCTGTATTTTCAGTATGATAGTCCATGCTGTAGTGGTTTTTAGTGTTTTTGTTTTGAATAAGGACTGTATTTGTACACAACCTTGCTTTGGCATTACTTTGATTGTGTTATTTAGAAGCTACATGTGTATATAGTATAGCCATATCCCAGCTCATACTATCAAATAGAGGCAGAGGAGGTATAGTCTATCCTTTTACCAATTTATCCTTCCATCCAGAACCACCTCTGGGCCAAGTTGTGGTGCAAGCATGGCAATGCATTTACCCTGGAAAGCCAGCACGCTGAAAACAAATTTGCACACCTCTGCGCAAATAAGCAAATATGCGGGTGCTCCGTAGTCACAGAATTTTACACGTGAAACATCCCTATGCACAAAGAGTGGTCGGAATGCCCACGACACACCCCCACAAAAATCACACAACCACCTTAATGCCTACCTCTGCCCGACCATGCAGCACCCTGGAGAAACTGCATGCGATCCCTCTGTAACTTGTGTGCACCCAGAAATTTACGAGCACCTTGTAACTTGTAAATTATGATCATCACCTCGTAACTTACAAGTTACAAGCATCACCTCATAACTTGTAAGTTACGAGCATCACCTCGTAAGTTACGAGCATAACCGTGTAACTTGTAAGTTATGAGGGAGGTGATGCTTGTAACTTGTAAGTTACGAGGTGATGGGTGCACCCCTGCGATTGTACATACTGTCACCCGTCTTGCATGCTCGTAGTTTCCTATGGGCCTTTGGACTTTACGCCTGCTATCATGCAGTGTACCAGTCCTGGGATTTGCGTGTGCTTTTTCACGGCCCGATGTTCTGAGTTCAAATCCGTGAATATGTTTATATTTGCACAGCTATGGGCACGCGATTGCTTGGCCGTGTAGAGTCCCTCAACACGCCCACATTTTCACAAGTTCTTCCTCATTCTTCATGTTCCACCCCTTATTTTGGTCGATGCATAGGCCTGGCTAAACTCTATGTGGAGTCTTGTGCACGGTGCTCGTCGACTCGCAGATATGTGCCGGGCCTGCCAAATTCCACGCAAGTCCCAGGAAAGTCCTGCACAGTCCGTTCCATGAATCGACAAACATGAATTTGCACGCAGATTGGCAGGCAAATCCCCAATTTTCCTAGCAAATATTTCCATGATTCGGCCTATTAGACGACTACGGCATGAGGGGCAGCAGAGGCAGGTTTCAGCTGTGCCCTTATTTAGAGCATCAGTTGGTGGCCATCTTGTGATGGCGTCCATCAGTACAGTTTTAGGAGCTACCGAACTGACCAAATATTGCTCATCTGGATGAATCATGGTTTGTATATTCCAGTTGAAACATGCCTGCTTAACTCCTCCATGCACAGCCAAACGGCAGGTGCATTAATATTAATGCATACTATTAACAAGTGCATACACAGATACATGTATGTGAGAATGAGAGAGGTGTTTGGTTTCTTGACGCAGGGCATAGTTTTGGGCATCACCTCTCTTCAAAGCATATGCAATGTGTGGAACATTGCAGTTGTAACGTATTCAAAGGCATGTTTGTCCTGGTCCACATGGATGTGGTTAGTATGGTATTGCATTGTGACATCACAGAGGTGCCTATTTGCATTTCACTGGAGAAAAATGCTTCGAAAAGATAAAATAGTCAAATGACTGAGGCAGCGAAAATAAACAAAAACATCAAAATATGAATTGAATTAAAATCTTCTTAACATTTGTAATATAGGTGGTCAGGCAAAGACACATTTGCAATCATACACAACCCATTGTTTCTGTGAGTCACTTAAGGTGAATGCATTTATCTCTTCCCATTGCTGTCTGTCCCAGAAATTAATGACACCTCTTCACTCTTTCCATATTGTGGCACTTGACAGAAAACACACTCCCATTAGCAAATGTTTTTTCCAGGCAGAGTGCACAGTGAGGTATGATGAGGTGCCTGCCTGTGTTAGAGATGATATCTCCTTGAATGGCTTCATAGTTACTGTGTTGGTTGTGAAGGTGTTTGGACCTTTGCAACCAAATTGGTAGAAGCCAAAGAAGATAGCATTAAGTCTCATCTTGTCCAAAGACTTTTCAAACAGTCCTTTTTACATTTTATTCTATGTTATTTTATTCTGTTGCATTTATTTACCCACTAAGTAGTATATCAACAGAGATAGGCAATTTGGGGTTTTCATATTAGAAGCGCTTGGTGCAGCAGTTATCCGTGCAGCTACGTGTCTCAGAAGGTCTGCTACAGTCTATGCAACAACACTGGACAAGTTTAAGTGATCCATCCTGAGATCAAACATCTCGAGAAACGATGACTTTCTTCAGTTCCCTCTCTTCAAGCAGTCTCTTTTATTCTTTACGGCGGAATTAAAAATACAAATGCAGCTGCACTTTTGGCAGCCTCTTTCATTTCCTTTGTATTGTGCGGTGGCTTTCTTCTCAGGTGAGGTTGTCACGTTGATACGGATGTGCCAATCACATGCAGTTTTTCCGGGCTCTGAAAATGGGCTCCCACCTTTACACGTGGGTGATTTCCTATTATCCAGCATGTAAATTGTTAGCAGTCCCTGATTAGAGCACACAGGGCCTCATTACCAGTTCAAAAGGGCAGTCAAAAAGCAACAGTCAATCAATTACTGGCATTTTTATTGGTGGTAACGGGATTATCGTAATATTTACTGCACTTTTAAATTCTGTGTTTGGCTTGGAAGTGAAGGATTTCACTCCAGAGTCATGCTAGAGGTAAGTTCTTTACTTTATGATAAAAAAATCAGTGTACTTATCACCAAAATCACAATGGTTACTTATGGACTCCAAAAATGTGGATCAACGCCATCCTGCCACCACTCGTAATCCCATGGTAGACCCACAGGACCGAGTGGCAGTATCGTAAATGAGGTATTACGTTGGTGGATTTATCACCAAATTACTGCCACACTTTTAAGGAGGCCCACAGTCTTTTACACATGTTGCAATTCCATCCACTTCCTGTCCTACTCCTTTTAAATGACTCAATTTTGTAGATGACTATAATGTTAGTTACTTCACATGCTGTATCTGCTGAACCTCTGCACTTTCCACTTTTCTTGAGGCTTTTGACACTACATATTCCATAACGAAAATCCACAATGGCATATAACTTTGGTGATTCCATCATATATTCTACCATATGCTAACATGCCAGTGGTGAAGCACACTCACAGAATCAGAGAATTACGCATGAGTGTGAGTAAGTGCTGTTTCATGTTGAGCTGTGAACTGGAAGTGGGTGATCTTCTGTATACCTGGCAACTATCTCTATTTAGGAGGCACAACTCTCAATTTTATGGACAGTTAATTTTCTTAGATTTTTGTTACTTTCTTCCTCCTTTCGCTTTCTTTAAACATCAGTCATCCCAGTGTTCTTTTCTTTATTGTATACGGTTTACAAAAAACCTTTACAAATTAAATAGAAATCACAACAAATTAAAACAATGTAATAAAAAACATAAAATGTCACTATTTCATCTTATTTTTTTATTTTTTTATTCATCCCTAAGAGAAATGACATTCTCTAAACATTTGGAGAAGTACAGTGCAAAATCAAATTCATCACAGCCGCTTCCTCATAACTACTTTTACAAAATCTGCACATTTTATCTGATTGGTCAATCAACCCTCTCTTCAGTAGAATCTCTCTGGTGGGCAAGAGATTCAGTCAGAATGTTATGATAAGTGACCTAAACAAATTATTTTATGTTTGTGTGCTAAATGTTCCATAGAAGGATAGGCGTGAAAAACCCAACCTATTTAACCAACTGTGGTCAAAAAGAGGTTGTTTGACCTTATCTGGGGTTAATAGTAAATCCCCCTTCTCCAGTTCCAATTGGTTCAAAACATGTTTTCAAATGCTCTTCCAATGCATGGGATAACATGCTTTCCCTGCCACAGAAAGAACAGTTTCAATACCATTTTTCATGTCACAATACAGTGAGCCTTCTAACGAACTAATGATTGTCCTATACAATGATATCAATCTCCAGGTCACTCTTACTCTTATTGACAGTAAACCAAACTCATTCCGATTCGCTGGTAACAGCATGGATTTAGCAAGGGTTAAAACACAACACCAAATTGCAGTTTCCACTAGGTCCAATGTATTAAACATTCTCTCTGGGCATAATTCTAGGGCACAAATTAACTTTGGGACGATCTTCACTTCAAAAAACCAGATTGTTGGCCAAATGGGGAAGCGTCCACATTTCCAATCAAACTTCACCAGTTGATTCACTAAACAGTTTGCCTTAAAAAGGAACACATGTTTACTTTCGAAGTTTGTGCATAAAAACCCAAATAAACAATACCGGGAAAGCACTTAATCATAAAATCATCTAAAACCCAACCCACCCGAGATTACTTCCTTCCCTTTGACAACTTCATAATGTTGTTCTTGTCTGGATTAATAACAAGGCGATTTTCTTAGCATAAATCGTGAAAGCTGACAACAATCTGTGCAGATCCACTTGAGTGTTATCAAACAGGAGGAAGATGTCTGTGTTGGCCATCTATGCAAGTCTTTCTTTACCCAATCTAAGTGAGAAAAAGGAAGCAGGACCTAGGAATTCATGGATATAACATACATATAAATCAAAAAGGCAGGGGGCCAAAATGCACAACTGGCTTAAACCAAATCTAGTGTGGATCTTTCTAAACATATTGCTAACCTTGTTAACTTCACAAGGATACCAGTATTTTCGTGAAACTTTATGACCAAATTTAATGGACCCTTCAGCAACTCACAGGAATCTAACTTCCACCAAAGTCTATTAGGTCGACTCGTTTGAAGGCTACGTACAACAAGTAGTATCCCTTCATGCAGACTCCTGAATGGACGTTAGAACACGTCAGTTTATATAGATAGAGTACCCCTTTCGGAAGCCAGTCTGCAGTTTGTTATAATGGTCAACCGAGTGTGCCCATTGTTCTAGATAGTTAAGCAATAAAGTGGCAAAAGGGTGTCTATCAGTATGGAGTAAAGAACGCTGGCGATAATTCCTCGGTTCACACCTCGCTCTGCTCTTATGAATGGGAACCACTAAGGCAGAATGCCAAGATTCGGGAAAGATACCTGACTGCATGATACAACTGAATAAAATACATAGAACATTTTCCCAACTCACAGGATCAGCACTTAAAGTATTATTAGTCAGCCCATTTGAACCCGGGGCTCAAGAGCTTTTACAGGCATTAATTACTTTCAAAATATCCTCTACTTATATTGGCATACACCAGCTGATTCTCTCAGTGGAAGTTCCACCTGGAATACAGAACAATTCAGAGGCAAATTCAGGGCAATTCAAACTTTCAGAAAATTCCACCCAAAGGGATTCAGGCACTGCATTTAACTGTAAAGAGCTAATGGAGCATCCTGCCCATTTACCAAAGACCAAAGGGATGCCAATGCACCTTTTAATAACCACATTCAACATTGCTTCTGCATCGTTATGTAATAGATTTGACCGCAAAAATGAAAAATAATTCCTGTAACATTGTCTTACCATGCCAAATTCATTTTCACACGCCACTTTTGAAATTAGTTTTTTTTATCATTATCAGAGTTTGCCTCATTTCACGTTTTTTAATAGTCAATTGTTCATCGAACGTATGTAAATGTACCTTACAAGGCTTCCTTTTCTGTTATTAGGAGTACCTGAAACTATATCCGTAATAGCAGCCAAAGAGAAATCAAAATGTTCAACATTAAATACTCCCAGTTTCCACCTGAATGTCGATTGATTCATTACATGTGAGAGCAGATGATTTATTTGCTGAATGTTGACATCAGTGCAACGGATACAGTTGTGTCCACTATTGGTGCTCAGTTTAGTGGGACCAACACTACGTTTATTAAAATATACTACTTTAAATGAAGCCCTTAAAACAGAGTGATCAATTCAAGAGTTATCTGTGATTTGGAAATCATTACAACTCTGAAACAAAAACGGATCAACAAACACATAATCCAAGGTAGATTTGTAGTTACCTTGGTGTCAAGTGGGTTGTTCCACTATGTCACCCTCCACCAGCCCATTCAACAGCTGGAGTCTAACAGAGTGTAGGGCAAAATACTACATCCTTCCTGCAACTGACTTATGATGGTAAGGCATCGTGTCAGGGATATAATCCCATATCTCACCATCTACATCTGACATAATACAATTAGCATTCAGATCCCCTGTTAAATTAATGTAGCCCTTAGTTTTATTATTCTGTCAATATGAGATGGTAAGGACAACAACTTTCAAAAACTCTTCCAGTTTGCATACCTCCTTGTGCCAGTAAAATTTTATCAAGAATAGCTGAAACTCGCCCCCAGATCTTGATAACGTAACCACTAACAAGCCATATGGTAGCTCTGAAACAACCTCAGCACACAGTAGTTCCTGCCCTGATCGTAATGCAATAATAAGCCCACCTGCCAGTCGATCAACACAACTGGGTTTGGCTGGTTGGGAGAACATCTGATATCCGGCTAGTATTGCTTGTTCTATTAACCAGGTTTCTTAAAGAAAAACAATTGGATTCCTTAACCACGCCGCTATTTGCGGCATGGCTGCCTCCGAACTCGTCCAAACTCCAGCCTGGTTAATGGAGTAATTACCGGTCCATTCTGAGGTCAGAGGGACTGGTAATTTCCCATTCACCAGGGCCATTCCCCATTCCCATTTGAGCCCCCATAGGGCTCAATGGGAAGGGGGAAGGCGGCAATAACGGTACTGTAAATTACGGTACCGTTATTGACCCCAGAGTCCCTTAGCGGGTCCCGTCCTTAACGCCTGCTAAAAGCAGGCGTTAAGGAAGGACCCGCAAAGGGAACTCGTAGTAGGGCGGTAAGGGTTTAACCTCACCGGTCTCGTTACCGGTGACCGTTAAACCTTACCGCCCTACTCGGAATGAGGCACAAGGCTTTGATATTTTTTTAATAAATGGCAACTCCCTCTTGAGTTCCAGGAGACCAATTTTAGTCCTTCTATTGCTTGATACTGCCCAGTGCTAGTGAGAGTGTCAGAAGTTCCTCCTCTTCCATATTGCAGATGTAACGCCGATCCAGTCAACTTTCAATCAGTTATTTTTGTCCTGAAATCCGCTCACTATTCGCCTACTGGGTCCAAGAGAGTTCTTGAAAATTCTCAACATTCCAGTATACCCATTGTCTACTTTCACCAGACTTATCCCAGTAATCAACAACAAAGTCTGAACTCTCCAACTTCAGTCTTTCCAAATGAACCATTTCCGTCACCAGCCTAGAAGAAAATATAAAGTACACCTATTTGTTTGAGTTTTGTCTGGAAATGCCACCCTATCCAGATGCACTGATGGCAGCGCGGCCAGACTAGGTATGTCAGAGAATATTAAAAGAACATTGGTTGTAATTAAGAACACCGGAACATCCTCTGCAGGTGTACTAGGCATGAAAAACGTATTACCAACCAAAGAACCCAAACTTACATTTCTCTTCTGAGTGACACTTTCATTAAGCTTGTTTCTTTTGCCCATTTCCTCATCATTCAAACTCCTGGCATATTTCAGCACACTAAATGGCTTAGATGTTTGCTTATCTTCATGACCACCATTCTTTAATAGGACATCATCACTTGTACGATGCACATATTCATTAGGTGCACACATTAACGATTCAGACCTCCGCCTAAATTCAGAATACATCTCAGAGGAACCCATTCTTTCTTCACAGTTTGAGGCTTAACTCATGCCAGGCAAAACATGTTTTTTCAAGAGTTTACTCATTTCGTTGTCACTGTGCTGCAGTTCGTTTTCTTTTACTCCCGTTCAGCATGGCATGCCCATACTAAAGAAGGGTTAATCACAGCATTGGCTGTACCCAAATCCGTTTGTGTGCCAGGAATTGTTAGGCACCCCTTACTAAAGCACTATTTTTTTGTGGGTAAATTCCCCATATCACAAGATTTACCCCACTCAGTTTGTGTAGCTAAGGTGAAACTACATTGCATGGAATGGGGACTCAAAAGGGTACATGCTTGTACTAATATTCCACTCAGGGGTTGTCCTAATAGACCATTGGTCTGTATTCCTTGAGTTAAAGTAATATTAGTAGCACTACCCCAAACATATTCGCCTTATCCAAATTATCATTACACTTTTTGAAATCCACATTTGGACAAAATCTCCACAACATTCAAAGTTTAGCCTTCCGTACACAAATCCACAGTTGTTTTTTCCACCACTGAAACCATAGGTCGGGTTACCTCATTTCTCGCGTTAGGTTGCTTCCCTCTGCTCAGGTTTTCGGTAATAGTCAGATTCCTTAAGTACTTGCGTGATGACAACTGTTTCTTTTCGACCAATTTTTGATTCTTCGGCTTCTTGTGTATTAGAGTCTCAGTCACAGACTTCTTAGGAGTTGGAATCACCCCTCTAATATCGGCCATGTTTAAAACGTCCACCTTCTTATCTTTCATGGCCTCTGTCAGAGTCTTCTTAGGAGGAGACATCACCCCAGTACTAAAAAATACAATGGATTGAGCCAATTCTTGTGATACATTAAGCAACCATTAAGGCTTGGTATTAGACCTTATCCATGGTGCAGAATAATCACCAGACTGTACAATCACTGTATTACCACATCCCCAACTTCTAATGAATTATCAGTAATAGTTATGAGCATATTGTTTACCATTGTATACCAGAGTTATAAGCTACTTCCAAATCAACAAAGATAGAATTGAACAGCCTTGAGTGAGTCTTTACCTTGTCCCAAATGTTATTGTATAGTTTTACAAAAGAGCTTAAAACCACATTTAATACAGACAGAGTAGGGGATGTGAGTCTAATATGCTTGTCTACTTCTCTGTGTGTGGTGTAATTTACCCCCCACCGAAGTCTGGATTTGTTACGTTTTTGGACTTTGATCTACTCCAGAATTTTCTATCAAATTAGTCAACTCAGTGGGATAACCCAAACACGAAGTATCACAAGTCTGCAGTATTACATTTGGCAATTCGGGTTAATCAAGGTCAGTTAGTACTGAGGCACCATGTTCAATTAGGCTATCGTTCCTTTTATTCATGCGTGAGTGCTCCAATATCGCAATCACCTTAGTTGGTATCCTTTGCTCCGTACTGATTCCTGTTGTTTTAAAAAGTCAGTTATTAGTTTTTTCCCAATGATTGGGGAAAATCCTGTACATATGGCATGCTTAGTTGTAGTTAAAGGGTTCTTTGTTCGTTTATTGTTATTCCCACATTTCATCTGATCAGTGTGTAAGTGGACTGGTGAACCCAAACTGGGCTTGGCACACCACAACAGCATTCTATCCTCCCCCAGATTATGGATAAGGGCTGCCACTATCTCTTCCTCTTAATGTTCTGGGGTTATCCTTAAGTCTGTTTTGACGATCAACTACTAACCAGCCATTTTGATCAAATGGACAATGCACCCTGCATTGATGCACTGGCCTGACTCCTTAAACCAGCATGAGTTGTCATCTTCCTCTCTGGCTAACTATCGCCTGATTTCCATCACTCTTTTCCTGGGCAAACTCTTAGAAAAGCTGGCAATCTCCTAGCTTACGCTACATACTGAATCTGTTGGTTTCCCCCATGACCACCAGTCTGGCTTCAGAGCTGCCAGAAGCACAGAAACTGCTTTCCTGACCACCCGTGAAGACTTTCTCTCCAATCTTGACTCTGATCCCCCTTCTGTCCTTATTCTCCTCAATATATCATCTGCTTTTGAAAAGGTCAACCATGCCACCCTGCTCAAGTGCTCCATGACAACCTTGGTATTTCTGATCAGGTTCTGGTCTGGTTCACATAATTTCTCACCGACCAACCCTCTCTGGTCCAACTGGGGTCTTTCCTCTCTTTTATCCCTCTCTATGATAGTAGTTTTCTCCAGGGTCTAATCTCTGTCCCTGGCTCTTCAACCACAACCTGGCACCTCTTTCCCACTGCATCACTACTTTCTGATTCAATTTTCAATGTTATGTGGATGACACTCAGCTCTCTTTCAGGCTCCCCTCAGCCACCTCTGCTTCTTCTCTCATACCAGACTTACTGGTCACAATTCAGGAATGGTGTGCCACCTTGACTTCTGCCTCAATGCCAGTAAGACTGAGATCCTCTTCATTGAGATACCAGCTCTCTCCTTTCCTCTCTCTCTCTCTCTCTCTCTCTCTCTCTCTCTCTCTCTCTCTCTCACACACACTCTCTCTCTCTCTGGCTACCCACTCTGGGCCCTCTTCCTGCTCCTTCCTGTGAAGCTAAGAACCTTGGTGTCCACTTTGACTCCACACTCTCCTTCTCTCCTCACATCTATGACATCTCTAAGAAGTCAAACAATGAGCTGCACCTCCTCAGAGGTATTCTTCCTTTTCTCAGTTTCCCCCAGAATCTCACTGTTTACAGAGTTCCGGTCCTCTCTAGGCTGGACTATTGCAACAGCCTCTTTCTAAATCTTCCTGTCTCTACTCTTCGACCTGTACAACTTATCCAGAACATGACTGCAAGACTTGTCCTTGGCCTAAAGGCCGGGGATCATACCTTTCAAGCTCTGAAATCTCTTTTCTGGCTCCTGGTGGCTGCAAGGATCAAGTTCAAGACCCACTGCATCATCCACAAGGCTTGTCTGGGGCTTGGGACCGCTCTACCTCCACCTTTCTCTTCCAAAACATCTTCCTTCTCAAGCTCTCCGCTCATCCACCTCAAACTCTCTGAGGGTCAGCCACTTCTCCAAGCAGAGAGTTGGGGGCAGATATATCTCCTTGGCTGGGGCATCCCTCTGGAACAGCCTCCCTGCCTCTCTCAAACTTGAGCAGAACTACCTCTGGTTCCGGAAGCAACTAAGAACCTTCCCCTTTGCTTCCACTTCTCTCTTCCTCTGCTCTGCTGATGCACCTGACTGCTCCACGCACTAGTCACCTGGTCTCCCTCTGAACTCGAGCTCAAGCTCCTGCATGTCCAGTTGCCCTTGCACTGCCTCTTAAGGATCTATATCTGCAACCTACAGTCCCTTCTCTCTGCACTCATGAACCACCCGCTGGCCTCACTTGTGAGTTAAATGCACTTCCCTCTTCCCCTCCCCCCTGGCACTTCTCCCCTTCCCTCTTCCCTGCACTTGCGCGATCTGAATGACACAAGACCTAGTAAGATCATTATTTTGTCCTCCCTTTTCTTTCCCTTCCTTGCTTTTCACACCTAGAAACACTTGTTACAGGCCGTTTTATGAAAGCCACATCAGTTCATATCATATCATATCCCTTCTGGTAAGATAAAGAACAAAAACAAAACAAAAAAACGTAAAAGGGCACTAGCAATAAATGATTTCACTTAGAAGTTGACTTTCCTAAACTTTCAAATTGATGGAAAAAGTACAGTGACAGTAGGTCACAGTTAACACAATAGCTCACATCAATAGCGTTACTATCCAGGTGCTTGTAAAAGGACTCAGCTCAAAGCATTCACAACCCCGCAACCAATGAGGTCTAATTAAATCCAGGCTTCTCAGTACCAGGCCCCAGAAAAGTACTGCCGGTGAGATTTCAAAGTAAAATATACCCCCAACTCAAAGGGTTTTTCCATCCTGCAGTCACAGAGGTTCGTATTGCTTGATGTCAATTCCCTTCAAACGTAGAAGTCGCAAGGGCACGTTTAAACACGTAAAACGTTCCAAATTGAAAATGGGCCCAGCTGAAGTTGTTTTTCCATCCCACAGTCGCTGGAGGTCCTTATTGCTTGATGGCAAGTCCCTCAAACGTAGAAGTCACAAGGACACGTTAAAAATGTTTAAAACGTTTAAAACTTTCCAAATTGAAATCCGAAATCCAGCTCAAGGGGTTTTTCCACCTCGCAGTCGCTGGAGGTCCTAATGCTTGTTTACAATTCCTTCAAGCAAACGACCAACAAAAGCACGCCGGTCATCAGTGACAAATAATTAAGTGACACTCAAAAATCGGTACAGTGCTTCCTCTCAAAATACAGTGTCCTCCGGGTACACTCGCAGTGCTCCCAGGATAAGATGTTTTCCGCAAACACCGGATAATCCAACAGCCGACTGACACACTTTTCGGCCGCACATTCCGTTTTCTAAGTTTCCTTATCAAAACCTCACTGTTATCTCATTGCAATTGATCGTAATGCAGCATTTTATGGCAGGCCCAATGGTTTATTTGGTTTCTCCATGGTTCATGACACAATACCTACCTTACATTAATTACTTTACTGTTCTTTTTGCAACATTTGACACTGTATGTTAGATCACGCAGGGAACACCTAGAAATCAATCTTTCCAGCAAAGTATGAACAAACCTTCAGACCTTAAGACTTCAAGGAGTTCCAAAGAAAACAGATAATTCCACTCTGTCCCACTTAGGTTGTGGTTAGTTTCCAGATGGCCTTCCGTGTGGTTTGTGCCTCTTCAGCTCAGTTCTTGTTCAGTAGCCTGATAGGTCGCTGCAGCGAGAGGGAAACAGTAATTAGCATTGTGTTTGGTCAGTGTTTTCCATTTCCTCTAGTCTTTATGGTAACCTTATAATCTGGATCCATGGTCTAGAGTTGCCTTTTATTTCTGTCCAGGCAGTGGTCAATACTTAAAATTACACTTTAGGTCATTAGACTTGATTCCCCATGGGATTTCACAATGCATTACACAGTCTACACCTCTTCCTTCCAGGTGGTATTTTTAGTTGTGTGGGTCCTATTGGTGCATGGCAGGGATTGCAGCCATTCTTAGTAAGTGTGTTGTGAGAGGGCTTGTTATTTGTCTTTGGTTTGGTCTAGACGTACCTGGGGTTGTACATCAGTCCCACTTGTTGTCTCAACACCAGCTTCACCTTGGTGTTCCAGTAGTAGCTCTTCCACCTCCTGACCATTGTCTTCCCTCCCTGGTGGCAGCATTATAGTGTCTTCTTGAGCAGCAGCACCTCTGATATATATGCTATGTATTGTTTTGAGTCCTTAACATGATGCATAGTTTGCCATCACATACATATGACAATTGTCAATTGGAACACTGGCTCCTGAAATGGAGATGTTGTGGAATCCCCTTATACCGTCAATGGCCCATAATGTCAATTTTACATCAGTTGCCTATGAATGTTGTGAAGCTCCTGCACATCATTTTACATTGATCTACTGGAGTTGATGTCAATGTGCCATTGCATGCACTTCAGCTGATACATGACCGTACAGGATGCATGTGACTACATTTTTTATAGGTATCTAGGGATTCACATATGTGTAAACTTTAAGGTTTCAAAAGGACACATGCAGGAATGAAAAGGGTCCTACTTGTGGTCATGTTACTACAAACGCTACGTGCTGCAACTACTTTGGATATGCAAAGGGTCTGTCCACTCTTCTCAAAAATGCCTTTCCACAGTACACGTATTGTTTCACAGACATCCATGAAACTCTGAAAGATTCACCTGATGCAGCTGTTGCTGTAGCTGAACTTCCTATGCCCTCTACAGAAATGGAGTGCAGCATGGCCAGATATTGCCTCCTCCACCAGTGATAGAGTGTTACCAGCAGGTGAGTCTTCCGCTGTGGGACTGTCATGGGCGCTGAGTTTTGTATTTTTTTTCTGATCGCCTCTTCCTGTCAACACAGCTATTTAGAATTTCTTTGGTGCGAGTATGGCAACTCCAAGAGCATTGACATTGCTGCGAAGCTCTGCCCATTGAGCACTTCTGATGTTAATGCTTGCCCTTCGGCCTTGTAGATTGAATAGAGTGTCTTTGGGCCTGATTCGTGGAACTTTTAGCACAGTGGAAACTGACTTTGCACTGGGGCAAAGTGACTTTGCACTGCCAACAAACACCCTGATTCACAGAGCGGTGCAAAGTGTGATTTTGCACTGACTTTGGACTGACTTTGCAATGGTTCAAAAGTCACTTTGCACTGCAAAAAGACACTTTGCACCACTCTGTGAATCAGGTTGTTTGCTGGCAGTACAAAACCACTTTGCAAAATGCTAAAAATTCCATGAATCAGGCCCTTTTCTGTCATATAGATTTGGATGATGTTCAGCTGGTCCTGAGTAAAGTTCCTTTCACATCAAGTGTTGTCCTCTTTATGTAAACAATGATACACTTTAGATCCCATTTCTTTTCTTGGATACCTCTGGATTATGTTGTCTGCCTTGCAAGCTGTTTTTCTCATTCTGAGCATTCACAAACATAAGTGCAAATGAAATGCATGCAGAGATTGCAGACCTTTCATTTGCACTCATTGTTGCAACACTCAGGTCACCTTATTATCAAAGGTGACTTGAGCATTTCAGGAGGGGCTAGGCAATAGCACAAAGATATGCTCTCCATCCCCCTTGCAAACATTAGTGTTTGTAGCCTGCTCCCAAAGTTCGAGTATGAAAGTATGACAGGCTCCCAGTAACCACGTGGTTACTGGGAGCACGTTTCACTGAGATGGGCTGTTAAAGGGCCCTTCTTGGCGAAATGCCCATAAAAATAATTTTGATTCTCATTTGGGGGTTGGAAATGCTAGTGTGACAGTTTTGGTCACACTTCAGAAAGAAATCATGCAGGGTCAGAAATGACAGTGAAATGATTTGCGCCTACCCAGGACACATGAACATAAAGTCTGCCCCATAACTCAATGAAGTATTGACTCACACACGATTATGATTTAATTGGTATTTATTTCCAGTCTCATAAATAACCCACCAGATTCATCAACATCAAACAAATCAACTCAACGGCATGTTCCACAGTAGCATCTTTCCCTTGGTGTTCTACATTCTCTATTCCATACCCTGTGTTCCATCAGTGTCCCTCAATACATAATAATCACATTGCATAGAAATAAACACTTAAACCAAGATATTACACGCCTCCCTTTCTTACACAAAACAAACATTTGCTATTAGTAGTAGAACTAAAATTAAACGCAAAACTATTTACAAAGTTTACATCAAAGAACAAATATGACTTCACCAAACTGACCTATGTATACAAATTAACAAAGATCTTATTTAACATAGTCCTTCAAAAGTGCAGGCCTCCTCATGACCCGCTTGAAATGTGCATTTTGTGCATCATCATTACTTTTCTTGTCACTTGACTCATCTTTGTCTTTCCTAAAATGGACCTTCTTTTTCTCATTCAGATTGGTTAAACATGCATCACCCTTTGAACACTTACACACTCTGTTTACATTCCAGACTCTACTATTCAACATTTTTACCGCTCCATGAAATATTTCTACAACCTTTGTTATGGGTGACCATTTTGCAGAACCACTCATGGACATTGCAGGTAGTTTTATCCTCACTAAATCACCAGCTTTCACATCACTGACCTTTAATGCTTTCCTCACATCAAAACATTTCTTATTGGCCAACTGCCTATTCATAATCTTCTTTTCAATATCCTCAAAATCAAACTCCTTTTTGCACGCTCTACCCAACCATGATGGACACAACCTTGTGTTAGGCTTTCTTCCTCTGAGCATTTCGAAAGGGGATATCCCTGTAGTGGCATGTGGCGTGAACCTGTGTGCTACAAAGCTGTCTTCACCTGCTTCCTTCCAGTCATTGCCACGCTACAACGCACACCTAATACACCATTATCCGTAATAATGGTAGTGGGATACCCTTCTCTCCTGAATATGTCATTAAAAAAATAATTATGTCCTTGGAGAAAATGTTTTGTACCCATTTCACTTCCACACACCTGGATAGCATATCAGTCAAAACCATACAATACTTTAAACTACCATTACTTCTGATCAGTCCTACAATGTCTTACCCTACCCTTTCCCAGGGTATGGTGGGTACAGACATCAGTGTCATGGGCTCCTGCCTAGTAGTGTATCCCTTTGCGGAATCATCACACGCATAACACTCTCTTATTACACTTTCTATTTCAATATCCATGCCTGGCCACCAATAATCCTGTCTTACCAACTGTTTCGTCTTGGTCATGCCCTGATGCCCTTCATGCGCTATCTCCAACAACAGTTTGTCTCCTCTCCTTAAAAACCTATCATTCATATGGAATTCATCATATATCTTTCTGACTGCTTCAGGTAAATAACATTTCCTGACTTCACTACTCTTGACTCCATAACAAAAACATTTTTTCAATTTGCATAAAACCTCATCTGATTCCATTGCTTTTTCCCACTCATCTTCTTCCACTCATCTTCAGATACCACTTATTGGGTCACATTCAGTACTTCTTCATCATCATATTCAGATTCATCAGAGTCTAAACATGTGTTAACCTAGATAAACAATCTGCACATTTATTTTTAACACCGGGAAGATATTCAACATCCCAATTGTATTCTTGCAAATTTGTAACCCATTTCCTTATTCTGGCAGAAACTTTGCCTAGGCTTTTGACTGTCAAGATCTCTTTTAGCGGTTTGTGATCTGTCCGGACTACAAACTTGGTGCCCCACAAAAAGGACCTAAACTATTCAATGGACCATTTTATGGCTAATAACTCCTTTTCTATTGTCGAGTAATTGCATTCTGCCAGTTTCAGTACTCTTGAAGCAAAACAAATGGGATGTTCAATTCCCCCTTCAATCTGTGATAATACTGCGCTTAAACCTTGATTACTTGCATCAGTGGTTAGAATGCTACCTTTATTTGGATTGAATGACTCCAAAGTAGGTGCAGCATTGAGATCCTTCTTGATCTTTCTAAATTCCACTTCACACTCTTCATCCCAGACACACTTTACGTTATTTTTTGCTAGCTTTCTCCTATGGAAACTCTTCCTTGCTAAATCAGGAATGAATCTGGCATAATATTCTGCCATTCCCAAAAATGATATGACTTTATCTTTTGTGTCTGGACTGGGAAAACTCACAATAGTGTTTACCAAATCCTGTTTGGGTTTTATGCCTGTCTCAGAAATGTCATGCCCCAGATACTGTATCTGTGATCTGTTGAATTTGCATTTCTCCTTACTGAGCGTAAGCCCAGCTTCTCGAAATATATTTAACACTTTGTACATTCTATCATCATGTTCCTTTTGATCCTTTCCATAAACTAATACATCATCCTGAAAGCACAGGACACCTTCCATATGATGAAATAAATTGTACATTATACGTTGAAACACTGCAGCTGCAAAAATTAATCCAAAGGTCATTCTCCTACATTGAAACAAATCTTCATTTGTAATAAAAGCTGTTACATTCTTAGACCCAGGGTGCAACACAATTTGGTGATACGCAGACTTGAGCTCAAGCGTGCTCATTACTTTTGGATCCCTAATGAACCCAACATTTCAGATATATTTGGCAAAGGGTGTCTATCTGGAACTATGCATTTGTTTACTGACCTAAAATCAATACAGAGCCTAAGCTTCCCATTCGGGTTTGTGAACCACAACCAAAGGCGACACCCATTCAGAGGATTCAACCCTCTCAATAACACCTTGTTCTTCCATTCTTTCACAGCACCCCTAATTGCCATAGGAACTGGTCTTACTTTATGTACTACAAGAACAGCATTGCTTGTCATTCTTATTTCATGTCTAAAGTTTCTTAAACAACCCAGTTCATCCCTGAAAACTCAATGCTATTCAAGATGTTCACATTGTACCTCTTGATCTATGGCATGCACCATTTCATCCGCACTGGGGTCTAATATTACTTTTAATCTCCTCTGATGAGACCAGCTCAACAAAGGATGAAGACCCCTTTTTGACACATAGGGCCTCATTACATGGTAGGCGGTAAGGGTTTACCGGTACCGGTAAGGGCACCGGTACCAGTAAACCCTTATCACCTTACTAGGAGTTCCCTTTGCGGGACCCGACCTTAACAGCTGGTTTTACCAGACGTTAAAGTAGGGTGCCGCAAAGGGACCTCGGTGCTAATTACGGTACCGCAATTTGCGGTACCGTAATTACCACCTTCCCCATTCCCATTATGCCCTATGGGGGCAAAAATGGGAATGGGGAAGGGCCTTGGTGAATGGGGAATTACCGGCCCCGCTCACCTTGGAGTAGGCCGGTAATTCCACCATCCACCAAGGCGGACATGTTAAAATACCGGCGGCAACCATGGCGCTAATAGCGCCATGGTTACCGCACAACATGTAATGAGGCCCATACACTTTTCCCTTTGCCGTTCTATCTTTGAATTTCATGGTCAACCAGAACCAACCTCCTAATTCAATCCGATTACCCCCATAGGCAACCGGCTTCACATCAATATTTGTTAATGTAATACTATCTTTGAAATGTTGATCAAAAATTATTCTTGGTAGCAATGTATACTTTGCACCAGGGTCAATGGGCCTCATTACGAACCAGGCGGAGGACCATGGTGCTGTTAGCACCATGGTCCAACCATGGTCCATGCCGGTGTCCGCCATGGCGGAATGGGGAATTACCACCCCATTCCGAGGTTGGTGGGGTGGTAATTCCCCATTCTCTCACCGGTCGACTCAGCGCTGCACATGTTGATCAGCTGGGAATTGTTCTGTCTTTGAAGGAAATGGTGTTGTATTAGCAATACTAAGGTAGAAGTGCCTTATTCCTGTCCATTCACATACAAACAAACCATATTTGATACTTTACAGAGACAGTGTGCTCTCCTTCCGCTTCGAGTCTTGCCCGATAGAATAATTAATCCAGTGTGCATGAACAGCTACTCAGTTGGTTGCTGTTCTTAGCCAAGCAAAAATCCCATCCTCGTCACCACTGAAGTATTGGCTCACACAGGATTATGATTTAAATGGTATTTATTTCAAGTCTCATAGATAACCCACCGGATTCATCAACAGCAAACAACATATTCCACAGTAGCATCTTTCCCTTGGTGTTCTACATTCTCTATTCCATACCCTGTGTTCCATCAGTGTCCCTCAATACATAATAATCACATTGCATAGAAATAAACACTTAAACCAAGATATAACACTCACCCAGCTCTTTGCAAATTGATTGCCTAGTCTGTCTGGACTTAGCAACAAGAGCCAGCCAGCAATCTCACACCAAAATATTACCAAATGGAGGAAAACTGTGTCCGGATGGAAAGCAGGTGCTTGCAAAATGTCTCCTATCGATTATTAGAAGGTGCTCTAGCAGTCTGATTGTTGTGTGGCCATCTAGTAGCCACATCTTCATGATTCAATCAAAGGTACTGAGCGCTCCCCACCATGATATCCCCGGACAAGTTGGAATGTCCGCCACCAGCCACTGTGGTTGTGTCTTGCTGGAATGGGTTGTCCTCCATTTAATCTCACCCTCAAAGATAGTCATGCTGACATCTGGTGGGGCATTGGAGTGACAGATGCCAAAATAGTAGATAAGTGCATATTTGTGTACCTATGTGTCAGGAATGGCATTGTCATACTTGATAGGCCTACATGCCAACAATCGCTGTTCAGTTGTAAGTCTCCCTATTTTTTAGCCACATTTTTCCTACACTTTGCAAGGAATGAGGGGGTCGGTTTAGCCCCCCATGTATTCTACGTGAAAGGGACCACCTGCTCTTGTACTAGTGGAGGGATGCCTTCCTTGCCCTTCTGTGGCCTCAGGGGACAAGTCCCTGGCACATGCAGAGGTGGGGCTATTGCAAGACACATTTGGGTTCCATTTTGTGTGTACCCTCAACTCCATCTTTGGACTAGGCCGCATTCTGAGACTTGCAAAGCCTTCTCTCCCCTCAGCAGCACCATGCACAGCGAGCACTGACAACCCCCACCTTATTTTTCCAGCACCTGTGCCTCCCAGGTCCCTTTTTCACAGATGCTCTGATACAAATTGTTGCGAGCAAACACTGTATTCTTTTCACCCTTCCTCTGAGATCACTGTCCTATGTGTGACAAGGCCGAATCATGACTTGTGGCCCATCTATCTCAACAAAACCGCTCCTGCACCTCTCACCACCACTGTTGGAAAATGACTGCCTTTCTAACCCTGAGCTCCTCCAAAGCTATTGTTTTAAGGTAACAGAAGTGTGACCCTTACTTGCTGACCACCCTAGAGTGCCCCCAATAAAACCAGACTCCTGTCACAGTATACTCTGCCCTAAACTAACATGTGTCACTCCACCCCCTCCTTCTCTGATGTGCCAGACCTGACAGCTATCAATCCGCCCCCCACATGTTACCTGGAGGGCAAGACCCCCACACCCTTCACCTTCCCAGTGATATAAAGCAAGATAATGCAAACACGCGTGTACAATTTATAGGCCTCTTGTAAAACATCAAGGACGCAGTAATGATCTGTATGTCTTAGTATAAGTGTGTAGATTAGTTAGCCAGAACCACCCGCCTCTTTGGACCTGACCCAACCTTCATCTCGCAAGGACCGGCCCAGATGAACCATGTGATGTCCAATCTCCCGCCAAGTCATCAGCCAATCTCGTGGAGCCGGCCCTTACAACATTATACTCGCACCCCTTCCCTGACCAATCAAAATGTAACATGTAGACTGTATAGAAATCATCACAGATGACACTGTAACCCTTTCAAATGTATTGTTTCTGTGTTGTTTGGCCAGCGTGCTCTCAAAGCAGCAGAGTTCTCTGGATGCTGAATATTATATAAACTTTGTTGCCTCCCACAACCAATCTCTTGGTCTCATTCCCTATTGGGATATGTCCATTATTCTGAGTTTATTGGTGATGTGGGGAGTGAGCGCCTTCACTTGGTGACCCCTGGGATGTAATTTGAGGGTGCACCGAGAGACACCCCTGTGTCGTGTGGCGAGATCCGGGACATCCCCCAGCAAAACCATTGCAAATACCAAATGTTCGGCAGGGTGGTTCTCGGTTTGGTTTCGGTGCGGCCCCGATTGTGGATAGACCATGAACAGAGGCTCTCGGATCACTCCAGACACGTGTCTATTGGTTCCAAGAATCTCAAAGGAGGGAGATTTAAAAAGAAGGTAACAGGTATAAGGATAATGTTGAGGGAATAGTGAGGAGTCAGATGTAGGGTCTACTGCTTGTATGAGTGTAACTGGTAGGCTTTTTCTTTTCTTTTCTTTATATGGCCATTAAGTTTTGAATATAGAAGTAACAGAATACGGGAAGAGTACGGGAACCTAGCTCCAAAAGGGGGTGGAATGAGGTGCTGCATAGCATTGTCTCGACAGTGCAGGAAATAAGTGGAGATAAAATAGAAAAAAACATATGAGTCTTGTGTAATGAGTAGACTCAGTAGATATTAGCAAATTCTTTTTCCGGTGCACATACATCTTTTAGAGGTCAGCCCGAAAGGGGCTCAGGGAAGGGGGCCAGGGAGAGTGAGTGGAGGAGAAGAATATGATAGTGTGATCCAGGGCAGGGTGGGGGTGTAGGGAGAAAGTCAGCAAATCTATGTTATATGTTAATTGTTGTTAAAGTCAACTGTGTCGGTATGTCAAAGAGTATATGTAAATTTGTCTTATATTGAGTTGGTTTAGATATTGCTTTTTATACATGCAGGGGTCAAGTTCTAAAAATTAATGTGGAGGGACTCATCAACAAATGCAATGGAATGTGACATTACCAGAAAATAGCATATCAAGGTGAAATAAGCACTTTTCATTAAATTGGCTTTGCATAACTACCCAAATTGCACAGGACGAATGACATTTGCCTTTCATAAAATCAACACACACAAAAAACCAAGAGAGGATATTTTCTTCTAATAGTGTTTTACATTTCACCTTTGGTTGTTTGTTATTTTTCATCAGGTTATATAGTGCTGTGGTGAAGTGTCCGGCCTACAAACCTGACGACTGTGTTTCCATCCCTGAGGTCGGTTTTAATGAAAACATTCAAAGAGGACATTCAATGTTTCTCATTTTAGGTGGGGGGACTAAGTCCACCCTCTGAAAAAGGTGGGTGGACTCCGTCCCCCCGCGTGTACCCTGGACTTTAGCCCTGTATACATGTGAAGTCGAAAAGGTGTAAGTGAAAACGTTTTTTAAACTGTGACATTGTACATTGCTTATTAAGGTGTTATAAGGTAAAACAGAAGCACATTTTCGTTTCTGTTTTTGAAGCACAACACACACACGAGCGTACATGAAAAGTGAAGCATGGAACCATGGTGGGAGATACACCATTAGCCCATATTTGCCAGCACCTCCCCCTGTACAGGGAGAAAATACAGAAGTTCCATGGCCAGTGGTTTAAAGAGATAAAGGGAGAGGGATTGTCCCAAGTGTGGCCAGAAGGAGGCTCATTTGACAAACGAATATTAGATCTTGTGACAACCCACCTATTAGCATAGTACCGTGGAAAGCAACTTCAAAGTAGACGCAAAGTGTTAGATCTCTGGAGGATGTTTGAAGAAACATCCCCGGTGAGTGATGCAGACAAGGAAGTGCCTGAAATGGCACCAGCCCCAGCGGGGGGGGGGGAGTGGACAAGGGGAAAGTGCCTAAAACAGGGGACGAAGAACTCACTAGGCTTTACCCACTGCGGGGTACAGTGACCCATCTTATTTGCCTGTGTCAAATGCACCTTCTACTCCCACAGTGACAGCCCCACCACCGGCCCAACACCATCACCACTCCCATCCAGGAACACATCTAGCCAGCCAGAAGACGAGTGGAAATCGGGGGAGTTTTTCTTTCATCTTAATAATACCCCCATAAGGATAGTAAGAGTAGGAGAGGAAGATAGCCAAGCAGGGGAGAAAGAGGGAAGTGTAGAATCAGACAGGGAGATAGATGAAGTGTGGAGCAATCTAGATGGATATGAGTAAGGATCAGCGGCAGCAGGAATGCCTCTACCACTACGAGAAGAGCAGGAATATGGGGTGGTACGACAAAGGTGGCAGGGGGGGGCTCTGGTGTAGGTTGGGGAACATGTCATTGAGCAAAGCAAAAGGAGTCAAATAAGTAAGAAAGGGAATACAACGAAATTGCAAATGCCCCTCATTCATAAAGGAACAGGGAGGCCCCATTACATTCCATGGGCACAGATGGACAACAATAATTTGTTAACATCATTGCCCCCACTTTCAGGAGGGGCAGGAACATGGATATATGCTTTTGAAAAGCATAATGCAGGGGTCCCGCTGGCTATAGGGGACATAAAGAGTTTGCTGGTATTCGCTGTGGGAGATCAAGCAGACGGAATGTGGGTGAAGGCTGGTTTCCCGGGAGTGACAACAAATTGTGACCTCCATGACGGGTCAGCATTTAATAATGTAAGGTCTCAGGTATGGGATGCACTGCGGTGGACCTTCCCTGACACCCCAGATTTACATTTGGTGATGCAATGCACCATGGGGGACGAGGAAGAGGCTGTGTGGTACATTCTCTGGTTGCAGGACCTGTGGAGATTGGAGACGGGCACGGCATATGAGCAGTCAACCTCCCTTGTCTACTTTATCATAAAAAGAGGGCTCCCAAAGGAGGTACAGGCGGCCCTAGATAAAATTGCTGGGATGAAATCCAAAGGGTGGCCTGAAATTCAGAGCATTATAGTACACCATTGTCGGAGGATCAAAGAAAGAGAAAAAGAAATTGTACAGAGGAGGTTGGCAGATGAGGCTAAACGTGTACAAAATATACTGGTGAAGGTTGCTGCTGTAACAGCAGCCCTGCCTACTGAGGGGTCGGGAGGTTCACTAGCAAGGATGGCAGCAACATGGTCCACACAGAGGCAGGAACAATGGGCTGGCGAGGAGCAATACGAGGGTCCCCAGTGACAGGGAAGGACTGGAAGAGGATTGGGTGGGTACAGGGGACTGGGAGGTGGGTTTTGGAGGACAAGGAGCTCAGGGAGGGGGCAAAGTGTCATGAAGGAATTGCGGGAGATGGGGACATTTTTCACGGGAATGCCGCACCTGACCCATGGGATATTATCAAGGGCCCCAAGGGTCTGGAAATGAACAGTAATATGGCCACCGTCATTCAGGCAGCCCTTATAGATTACCAATGGGTGGCCATGGGCAACCAGAGCAATATTATAACAACTGGCAATAAGGAACACAACAAATACCACAAGGGCCACAAGCACCACAAGAAAGCATATGGCATCAATTAGCACATCGAAACACCATGGGAAGCACCCCCACAAATATCTTCGCAACTACTAAGAATGGCGCACCAGCGCCGTTCCGTGGAACAGCAATGATCCGAAAAAGTGTTTTTTCTGTCCCAGGAACAAATACTTACCCAGATTAGGACAGCCCACAGAGAGCACTTGCGTGTCCAGTCCTGTCAACTACCCTGCATCCAGATGAGGAACCTCTGGTGGGGACGGAGATAGGAAGCAAGCAGTTCATCTCTCAGGCCGAAATTTGGAAACGCATCTATTTTCTGGGGCAATTTTGAAGGTTCCCTACACAAAAGATTTGGATATAACGATGGGAGGAAAAACGGTACGGGCACCCCTGTTATACCACGAAGATTTGCTCATAAATTTGCTGGGGAGGAACCTCTTCAGTAAACTTAACATGACCATTTCCTTTACAGAACGAGGGATAGTGTGCTCCATTCCAGGGGTATGCCCACTAAGAGCAGTGCTAATGATCAGTAACTTGACCAATGAGGTAGTAGTAAGGGGAGTGCCCACAGATGTAGACATGTTCATTTATGGGATACAAGTACTAGCTGGAGTGGTGCCTGAAATAACGCAAAAGGAATGGAGAGTACCATCCGATTTTGTTTTCCGCCCAGTGGTAAGCCCAGTGGCACAATCCTCTCAATTGATCTACAAGGGGTGCAAGTGTCAGCTAGACGTATTGTGCCAATAGGACTGGATGCGCATGGATGTGAATGGAGAACAGTGTTGTGTTATCTACCCAAACATAGCGCTACGTGATCTCACCGACGAGGAGCTGTTCACTGACAGTGACACTGATGGGGAGATAATAATGGAAATGTGTGTGCCCTGCGACATAATGATTCAACATAGAGAAGTAAATAAACCCCTCATGGCCACTTTCAGTGCACAACCTTTGATTTTTGATGAGGATATGAAACGAGTACTACTGAATTTACAGTGCCCCATGACGCAGGAAGTCACGCCCATAAAAATTAAAATAAAACCAGGTGCAGTACCACCCAGAGTAAAACAGTACACACTATCCAGAGAAGCAGAGGAAAGAATAAAGGAAACAACACATTATTACAACAGGGCATTATCGTGACATCAAATTCACAATGCAACACTGATATCTGCCCTATCAAAAAAGCAAAGGGCCGGGCTTAGACGATAATCCAGGACCTCTGCCCACTTAATGACATCATACAGAAGGTGTTCCCCCTAGTGCCAAATCCTGTATCCATTTTGTGTAGTTTCCCAAAAGAAGCCACGTGCTTCACAGAAGTGGACATGAAGAATGCTTTCTTCTCAGTACCACTCGACCCCAGTTCCCAATACCTAACAGCATTTACCCTGGGGGGAAAAGATATTAGCATTGCAGCTTGCCCCAAAGTCATTGCGAGAGCCCTAGCATCTTTAACAGAATTTTGCAGGAAGATCTTGGCAATATTGATGTAAAAAGCACAATAATTCAATATGTAGACAACCTTTTAATTTGCAGCGATACTAAAGAGCAATGTAGAGCAAATTCAATAACATTGTTGAACTTACTAGCAACAAAAGGGTACAAGGTGGACAAGGGAAAACTGCAGTACTGATTGGCAGATGTGTTGTATCTGGGGCAGTTAATATCAAAGGACGATAAAAGAATAATACCAGACAGAGCAGCAACAATACGTGCTAACCTAATGCCCAAAAGCTCAAAAGAATAGCGCCACCATAAAATGGACACAGGAAATTATCACACAATTTCTTAAATTACAAGACATCATCACAACAGCACCCGTACTAGCGACACCAGATTATAACCGGGAGTTTTATTTATTCTCCCACTGCAATGGCACACTAATGACAGCAGTGCTGACACAAAAATCATCACTGGGCCACAAGCCATTGGCCTGCTAAAGCGGCACTTTAGACTCTGTAATGCAAGGGCACTTTGCGTGCGAACAAGACCTCGCTGCAGCAGCCTTCGCGATAGAGAAAAGTGCCACCATAGTAATGGGATGTTCTGTGACGCTATTTGTTGAACACTCTTTGTTTACCATACTTGAGAGGTCAAAGTCCACACTCATCACCCAGAGAGCAACTGCATATGAAATAATCATCTGAAGCCCAAACATACACTTTGTATGCTCTAAGACTGTAAACCCAGACACATTTATCACAGAACCCTGCACAGTACAAGACATACAAGCGCACAATTGAGCTGTATATGATGGGGAAGGTGACAATATTCCCAAGGCCAGTGAAAATGCTCTAGAGGGAGGTGAGGTCTACTTTGTGGACGCATCAGCATCCATCGATTGCGAGACAGGAGAAAAAAACATAGGGGCAGCAGTGGGGAGAATAGAAGGGGACGAATATGAAGTGATAGTGTAGAAATGCCTCCCCTCACACTTTTCAGCACAAGTAGCAGAACTCATAGCCTTAATTGAAGCGTTGCATACTGCTAAGGGATGCGCAGTAACAATTTACTCTGACTCGGCATACGTGACAACAACGGTGCACTCCGGCCTGTCAAAATTGCGAAGAAGAGGATTCAGGAAAGCGGACGGCTACCCTGTGCAACACGCACAATTATTGAAGGACCTAATGGAAGCATTGGCCAAGCCATCGGTAGTAGCTTTAGTGAAGTGCCAGGCCCAAACGAGTAACACAGACGCAATCTCACTTGGAAACAGAGCAGCAGACGCTGCTGCGAAAGTAGCTCCATACTTTAACATTCCCCAAGCAGTTGAATCGGTAGTAAAGACAAACACACAAAACAACAAGGAAGAAGGGTTCTGTTCCATGCCCATAAGTCAGATAATAGAGTTACAAAAACGTGTCCCATCAGAAGAACAGGAAACAGGGGTAAAGAGAGGGTGCAAACAGTCACTCAAAGACCTCCTATGGCATCACAAAATTAGAGGAAAAGTAGTAACGCAAGTATAACTATTACACGTGGCCTTTCAACAGCTTAATTTCCCTGCACACATCACCAAACAACACATAGCAGCAGATATCCAGGAGGAATGGTTTGTTTCAAACCTCCAAGAACACCTTGCAAAATTAATAATAGAATTCACTGCATGCCAGACATACAGTTCAGGGATGACCCGTAGGACTCTGTGGGGAACAATGCCATGCCCATCAGGACCATTCCGAGAGTTACACATTGACTATGCCGATATGGGAGAAAGGTGCAACAGAGCAAGATACCTCATTGGGATAGTTTGTCCCTTTTCACGCTGGGTAGAAGCAGGACCTTGTGCACACCGAGACGCCAAGTGCGCTGCAAAATTCCTAGTGAGGTAGGTGTTCCCTAGGTGGGGATTTGTGATGTGATCCATTCAGACAACGGTACTCATTTCGTAAGTGATCTCTTCAAAGAAGTGACATCACTGCTAGGTGTAACACACCAATTTTGTTCAATTTATCACCTGCAAGCAAACGTGCTGGTAGAGAAGATAAATGGCCTCCTCAAGAGTAGACTATCCAAACTGTACCACAGCCTAAAAAAGAACTGGGTTTATTGTCTGCCCCCAGCACTGTTCCAACTCAGAACGCAGCCAAGTAAGGACCATCATTTGTCCCTCTCACAAGATAGTGACAGGGAGGTGCATCCAAACATCACTATCTCCAGTAAGAAGGGCATCAGATGCTCACAGAGCTGCCACAGTGCTAGGGGACAAATGTAAAGAATATCTCACCCAAATGACACGAGCTGTACGAAGTATAGCAATAAAATAGAACCCCTATTTACACGAGAAAATGAAACTGATATAAATATAACACTCCAGCAGCAGACCGTCCAGCATTACAGTTAATGCCTGATGAAAGCATATACGTACGCAGTTTCATGCGGAGATGGAACTCCCAATGATTCCATAGCCCCTATGAGGTAGTGTATTGCACGCCCTCTGCGGTAAAAGTTAAGGACCTGAAATACAGGATCCACCTCACTGATGTAAGAAAAGCACACAATAGCACAGTACCCAGTGGGGAACAGCCACAAGAGCAGGATTGTGCAGTGCCATAATGTAAAACAGGTAGCCGGCAAAAGTTAGAGTAAACAAGACGAAAAATTGAATATTGAATGTAAAAATGTTGTTGTGTTATACAGTATTATTAAAAGTATGTGGATGATGAGAAAATTGGTGAACAAACGTAAATCTCTCTCTTTCTCTCTCTCTCTCTCTCTCTCTCTCTCTCTCTCTCTGTCTCCATCTCTCTCTCTCTCTCTCTCTCTCTCTCTCTCTATATGTCTCTCTCTCTTTCACTGTTGATTCTCAAATATATTACCTGTTGAGGAGATAAATGATAGTATTTGATTTATTTGTGTATACTTAACCCATTGATATCAGCCCTTCAGGTGGAAATATGGCGGGAAGAAGGGCCCTCATTAACGACATTGGAAATGTAGATAGCAATAGGGAAGAAATTAGTGCTACTAGAGCTTATAGTTATGATTGTGGGTTATATGTTGTAGCCATTGTTTTCTCTGTAATATTGTTTTTTCTAGGACTGTATTGGAGCCTCACTTTTATATTGGGGGATATAAAAGAGGGGGGGCGGGGTTAAACTAATACAAGATGGGTCAAGCCTCATTTGGAATGGGTTTAACCTTAAATGTTAATCTTATCACTCTGCACAAAAACTGAACTGTCAAAACCCCAACTTTTACATATGCTGCTATGGGTTATGATGTTGATGAAGTATCAAACGACTATAATGTTGACTCTCCAATGTTTGATGTAATGGTATTGCCACATGTACATATGCAGACAACCAGTGAACCTATCTCAAAGGGCGATAATATGCACTTTAAGTCTCATGCACCATACATGCAAATATACTCCAACTGAAAGTATTGGCAGAGTGGTAGTAAGAGCAATGATTAAACATGCTTGATAATAACCACAAGGACTCCATTTGGCGTGCTCCAAAATTACATTTATCTCATGCAATTGGTCATCATTGACATGTATTCAGTTGTTGCATCAAATTAAAATATATTTCACCATGTCATAACTTTTCTTTCCTTCTAGTTCATGCAATTGATTATCATTGACATGGGTTCAGTTGCTGCATCAAACCAAAATGCATTTCATCATATTAAAACTTTTCACACAACCAGGGAACCTACCTCAAATGGCGATAATATGCACTTTAAGCCCCATACCCCATACATGAAAATATACTCAACCTCACAGTATTGGCAGAGTGGTAGTGAGATCAATGATGAATCATGGACAGACATTTTTCCTATACGATATCAGAAGGTGAAAAAGGTATATAGCGGTTTTGGGGGGAACAAGAGATGGAAAAGGGGGGCGGAACGCAAGAGGTATGATGTATACCATGGCCTGGATTAGATGCTGTAGAAGACCCCCGCCAACATGACCAATCCTATACATTGTATTTGGTGCCATGGCCAAACAGACAACCAACAAAAGTTGTTATGTTTGCTCTTTGATACCCCATGCCTCTGGAACGTCCAAAGTTCTCATACCCCAAGAAACACCTTTGTCGGATGCCCAGTGTCTTGTTCGTCTAGCCCTCTTTAGGATTCAGAGTTCCTTCCAGGCACACAACATAACAATACAAATACTGCAAAATGAGAAAAGATGCACCAGCAAACCCCAAGGAATACTCTGTGTGAAGGACCCATTTTTCATCATCAGAGGGACAATGTTCACAGAAAACAAATGGCAAGAAGAGACAATCACATGTAAAGAGGAAGTGCTGCGAGAACTGTCGGAAGAAACATTTCAGTGGGTCAAATGAACATGCACTTCAACATGGTCCCAACACATTGCCAAACTGACCTGGGTGACAGCCCTTGAAAAACCAATCAAGATATAAATAGAAATACAGCACCAACTCTGTTTTAACAGAGAAAGGAAGGTGTTCATGGGCTCAAACAATAGCTGCAACAAAACACTCATCTTCTCCGACATGAAGAAAGGCACAGCAGCATTAATGGACACTTACTTGATATGCGGCAAACAAGCGTACCTGCACCTCCCACAGTCATGGAGAGGTACTTGTGTCATGGTTCTTTGTGCAGAGCTCTGGAGTTGCGAGCAGCACGCCGGGCAGCCCAGTGCAGGAGTGACTCCCTGCCAGCCCATCCAGCCCATCCAGGGCCTCGAGTGAGTTGATTTAGTTTTTCCTGTTTAAACGTGTAACTTTATTTTCCCTGCGTTCCGAGCGCGTGTGTGTTTCCTCCTCCCACCTCCCTTGCAGCCTCTTCCTGGTGCCCACCCCATCCCGCCTCCCTGCCCGCCCACCTCCCCCCACTGATTGGCTCTCTCATGTGTCCCTTCTGGACCACCCGACGGTTGCTCTCCCCGCTCGGCTCTTTGTGCAGAGCTCTGGGGTTGCGAGCAGCACGCCGGGCAGCCCAGTGCAGGAGTGACTCCCTGCCAGCCCATCCAGCCCATCCAGGGCCTCGAGTGAGTTGATTTAGTTTTTCCTGTTTAAACGTGTAACTTTATTTTCCCTGCGCTCCGAGCGCGTGTGTGTTTCCTCCTCCCCCCTCCCCTTGCAGCCTCTTCCAGGTGCCCTCCCCATCCCGCCTCCCTGCCCTCCCACCTCCCCCCCATATACTGATCCCCCTGGGCATCCCCCTGCCCAGCAGCCCCCACGGCTAAGGGCCCCTCAGGCAAAGGGCGGCTCCTACAGCTGCGGCTCCCACTGTGTCTGCAGGTGTCCGCAGGGGACGCCTGGCGTTGGTCCACCTTTTGAGCTCCACCTGCTCCCTCGTCCCACCGCACCTACTCCTGTTCACTTCATTCACATGGTGCCCTGACCTCACTTTGCCCTGCAAATAGCGGTAAACTAGGGTTTTTCTCTCCCCTCGCAGGATTTTCAAACTTAGGTGGCCCCCCCACTGGGTACCTGTTATGCTTTACTGCGTTCACTGTGTCCTGAATGTGTGGTAAACTAGGGATTTTCTCTCCTCTCGCAGGTTTTTCAAACTTAGGTGGCCTCTCCACTGGGTACCTGTTATGCTTTACTGTGTTCACTGTATCCTGAATGTGTGGTAAACTTGGGATTGTCGCTCTCTTCCTGTCTGCTTCCGTTGTCCTGTCCTCCCCCCCACCTATCCCATGGTGCTCTCTATCTCTCCTATTTTTTCTAACTGCTTCTCCATTGACTATCCTGCTCTCCTCACTAAATCTGGTAGGAAAAAGTTTAAAAAGGACATCCTGGTCTCCAACCCAGGCCTCCCTATCGCTGACACCTACACCAGTGCCTCATCTAAGGAAACTCTCACTGACATCCTCTTTTTCGTGCTTTCACCTGACCTATGGACCCTTCATATGGTCTCTGTGCTCTCTCCTTTCTCCTCTTCTCCCATTAATGGCGGCACCCGTTGGGATGTCCTCTTGGCCTCCTTCCACTCCTCTAAGGCAATCATTAATGTCTACGCTAATGGGACCGTCTTAGTCCAAGGCCCTCAGGCCAACCTTCACCTCTTTGATAGACGCTTCCCGCGGCTCATCAACTTCCTTTCCTCTCCTGCTGTCCCCCCTTCTCTGTCCTCGGCTACCTTGCCTCTACCCTCCCTCCCTGCCCCCTTCCGTGCTCCTTCTTCACCTCCACAGGGCGTACCTCTGATCTGTACCCCTCCCCGGAAGTCCTTTAAAGATGGCAACCTTCTCCACATTGCCACTCTTAACTCTCTCTCTGCCGTCAAACATTCCTCTGATATCTGCCGCCTTCTTGAGGAACTGGACCTTGACGTACTCGGTCTCATTGAGACATGGTTTACGGCCAGCTCTGTCACCAGCTTTGACACACTCCTACCTGACGGCTACAAGATCCTCTCCGTGCCCAGGTCCTGCCGTGCTGGGGCGGTGTGGCCCTTATCTTCCCTGAGTGGATTCCTGCCACGGCTAATCCCACGCAGACCTACTCCTCTTTCGAATGTCTTGTCTGCCGACTCTCTCTCTCTCCTAGCCATTCCCTCACCATGGCTACTATATATCGGCCACCTGGTCAAATTTCCACCTTCCTCTCTGAGTGGGCGGACCTCTCCTCCTCACTCCTGTCCTCAACCACTCAACTCCTCTTTCTTGGTGACTTCAACATCCACCTGGATGCCTCCTGTCCCCCCTCTGGACTCTTTTGCGACCTCTGCGACTCTCTCTCACTCTCTATTTTCCCGTCTGGGCCGGCCCATTCTGCAGGGCACACTCTAGATGCCCTGATCTCTTCTGACCTTCCCCTCTCTGTCCCTCTCTCCACTCCTCTCTCCTGGAGTGATCACTTTCTCCTTTCTTCCCACCTCACTCTCCCTACCCCACAGGCAAAGCCACCCTCATCACTGCCACCTTCCTTCTCGGTCATCCGACCCATGAAGCATGTGTCAGTTGAGGCTTTCGCTGCCACCTTCTCGCCCCCTCCTCCCCCCTCGGCTGACTCCCATCCTGACACAGCCCTCTCCTCTCTCCACTCTGCTATATCTGATACTCTTGATATCCTTGCCCCTGTCATGAGAATCCGCCTGAAACCCAAAGCCAAATGCAACTCCTGATATGACTCTGATCTCGTCACCCTTAAACGCAAGTGCAAGGTGGCAGAGAGGAAATGGCGTGCTTCATGTTCATCCTCTGACAAACTGGCCTGTCGCCTGCTCCAAAGGCAATACCGGCTCTCCGTTCTCACCAAGAAGAGAGCCCTTATCCAAGCCCGCATCACTGCGGCATCTAACGATTCAGCCGAACTCTTTAAAATCTGCAAGGAGCTGGCCAATCCTGCTGCAGTATCTACTTCTCCTGTCCCCTCCCAGGCCCTCTGTATGGCACTGGCCTCCCACTTCATTTCAAAAACCCAGGACATCCTGTCCTCACTCTCCTCCTATCACCCCCCCCCCTCTATTCCCTGCCCGTCCTATGGCCCCTAAGCAGCCACCCCACCTCTTTCCTTCTCTGCCTTTCCCCTTTTTTCTGCTGACGAGGTTTCGAGACAAGTCCGATCTATGAAAGTCTCGTCAAAACAGGTCCACCCCTGCTCCTCCAAAACTATCAAGGACCACATCGACTCCTTGGCTCCTGCCCTTGCTGACTTCTGCAATCACTCCTTCACCTCTGGAGTCTTCCCATCCCCTCTCAAGCACTCCCTTGTGCACCCCCTTCTTAAGAAACCCTCTTCCGACCCTTCCTGCCCAGCTAACTATCGCCCAATCTCTATCACTCCCTTCCGGGGCAAGCTCCTGGAGAAACTGGCCCTCACCCAGCTTAATCTCCATGCTGAATCTGTTGGTAGCCTTCATGACCTTCAGTCTGGCTTCAGAGCCGCCAGAAGCACGGAAACCGTTCTCCTGAACATCCACGGGGGCATCTACTCTGGAACCTTGACTCTAACATTCCATGTGTTCTCATTTTGCTTGATCTCTCTTCTGCCTTTGATACTGTCACCCATACCATCCTGCTTAACCGTCTCCGTGATAACCTGGGTATCACTGGTCAGGCTCTGGCTTGGCTGACCTCTTTCCTCTCAAATCGGCCCTCCCAGGTCCAACTGGGGTCTTTCCTCTCTGACATCTTTTTCTCTACCTGTGGTGTCCCCCGGGGTTCTAACCTCTCTCCCTGGCTGTTCAACCAGTATCTGGCACTTCTTGCCCACCGCATCGCTGCTCTCTGCCCCAACTTTCAGTGCTATGCAGATGATACCCAGCTCATTTTCAGGCTACCCTCGGCCTCCTCTTCTCCTTCTCTCATCTCTGACTGTCTTTCTGCTATCTAGGAATGGTGTGCCGCCAACGACCTCTGCCTTAATGCCAGTAAGACTGAGATTCTACTCATCGGCACACCCACTCCCTCCTTCCCTGCAGCTCTCTGGCAGGCCTCTCTTGGCCCTCTTCCTGCTCCTACCTGCAAGGCAAAAAACCTCAGGTTCATCTTCGACTCCACACTCTCCTTCTCTCCTCACTTTTCTGACGTTTCTAAGAAGTCACACTACCAGCTGCACCTCCTCAGAGGTATCCTTCCTTTCCTCTCCTTCCCCCAGAAGCTCACTGTCTCCAGAGCCCTGGTTCTCTCGAAGCTGGACTACTGTAACAGCCTCTATCTAATTCTGCCTGCCTCTACTCTCCGCCCACTGAAACTCATCCAGAACAGGACTGCGAGACTTGTCCTTGGCCTCAAGCCCAGGAACCGTATCTCTCCAGGACTGAAATCGCTACACTGGCTCCCTATGGCTGCGAGGATTAAGTTCAAAACCCTCTGCATTGTCCACAAGGCCTTCTGGGGCCTTGGGCCAATATACCTTCAACTCTCTCTTCCTAAATATCTTCCTGCTCGAGCTCTTCGCTCATCCGCCTCCAACTCCCTCAGGGTCAGCCGCTTCTCCAAGCAACGAGTTGGGGGGAGATCTCTCTCCGCAGCAGGGGCCTCCCTCTGGAACAGCCTTCCTACCTCCCTGAAACTTGAGGAGAACCATCTCCGGTTCCGGAAGCACCTCAAAACCTTCCTCTTTGCTTCTGCTTTCTCTCCCCCCCTCCCCTGCTAAATCACTGAAACTGTACTGAATCACCAGCTGGCCCACTCGCCAATCCCGGCCCTTGGCCCAGCCACTCTCCCCTGCACTGCCTCCCTGGCAACCCTTGCACTACGGGACTGTCTCTGTATCCCACAGCCCCCCTTCCCAGCACTTGTTTGCACTTATCCTGCACTTGCCATCAGCTGGCCCTTATTATTTATCTCGTATTTTACTAATCACTTTGTACTGCACTTTCCCCTCTCCCTTCCCCCTTGCACTTTTCCTGTCCCCCCTACCCATGCACTTGCGCGATCTGAATGACACCTGGCCTAGTAGGATCGTTTGTCTGTCTCCCCTTGTTCCCCCCTCCCTGCCTCGTTTCGCCTTGAAACACTTGTGTATAGGCACGTTACAAATGCCATATCATATAATATCATGGCCACGTAGCATTTAACCCTGATGGTGATCCCGGAAAGCCATGTTCAAGGGGGCCCGGAAAACCATGTCCGGAGGGAAAGGGTGCCAGCAGAACCTTCATCGACACCCCAGCCGAAAACTGAAGAGCCCTCCACATAGGACATCCTGTCAGAAGATAAGGTGCAGGAAAGAGTATCCCGCAAGAGACAATCGTCAAACTATATTCTCAGAAAATCCTCAGACCTCCTGGCAGAAATGCCTGACCAATATAGACTGTTTAACTCCACAGAAACCTTTTATGCCTCCCTTGTGCCAAGCATCCAGGCGCGCCAATGCCAAGTGGCTTCAGATCGTACGCTGGGAACTAATTCAGCTGGCCAACGACACAGAAGAAGGATTCAACGTGATTTAAGTGGAACTTCGAGCCCTGCAGTTGATGACCATGCAAAACCGGTACGTCCTAGATCTCCTCACAGCAATGGACGGCAGTGTTTGCTGAAAAATTGGGAGTGCATGTTGTACGTTCGTACATTTTGCCGACGCTGACAACAGAACTATATCACATCTGATATCAGCTCTGCACAACCTAGGTGAAAGAAAGACGAAAGAAGGGGGGATCCAATCCAGCAATTGGTTCGATGATATTTTTGACCCTTCATGGTTCGAAACTATAATGAAAACCTTTGTTCCACTTATCATTTTCCTGTTGCTGATTTTTTGTGTGTGCCACGTAGGGGTTCGATGTTGTGCAAAATCAATGCCTAGTTCTGCAATGATGATGGTGACAATGGGCAAACGGACAAGGGTGCAAACTATGAAGGATGCACAAAAAAGACCGGGGAACCTGTCAAGCCTAAATACCATATGACTGCAGTATATAGTTATCCAGGGGACAGAGTGGATAACTTGTATCACACAAAAATCAAGGAACCCCTGGAATTAGAATGGTATAAGGAAGTGAGGGTAGATCTGGATGGGGATGGGGGCATATACATGACACAAACCCCTGTTGAATATGCTAGAAGGGGTCAAAGTTTATGAGGTGTATGTAGAGCATGGATGCCAATAAAAGGGACACCTGCTTGGGACGAGGCAGTGTTGGAGGCGGAACACTACAGGAATGCCAATTATACTAAACAATAGTTTGTTACTTTAAATGTAATGAAAGGGGGGAATGTAAGGAAGGAGGGTGTCGGTTTAGCCCCATACATTCTACGCAAAAGGGACCACCTGCTCTTGCACTAGTGGAGGGGCGCCTTCTTTGCCCTTCTGTGGCCTCAGGGGACAGGTCCCTGGCACATGCAGAGGCGGGGATATTGCAAGAGACATTTGGACTCCAATTTGTGTACCCTCAACTCCATCTTTGGACCAGGCTGCATTCTGAGACCTGCAAAGCCTTCTCTCATCTCAGCAGTGCCGCGCACAGCGAGCACTGACAGGCCCTGCCATTTTTCTCCCATGCCTGTGCCTCCCAAGTCCCTTTCTCATGGATGCTCTGACACAAATTATTGCGAGCAAACAGTGTATTCTTTTCACCCTTCCTCGGAGATCACTGACCTGTGTGTGACCAGGCCGAATCATGACTTGTGGTCCACCTATCTCAAGAAACCTGCTCCTGTACCTCTGAACCCCACTGTCGGAAAATGACTCCCTGTTCAAGCCTGTGCCACTCCAAAGCTATTCTTTTGATGTAACAGAAGTGTGACCCTTACTTGCTGACCACCCTAGAGTGTCTGCAATAAAACCAGACTCCTGTCACTGTATATTCTGTCCTAAACTAACATGTGTCACTCCCCCCCCTCCCGCTCTGGTGTGCCAGACCTGACAGCTATCAAACCTCCCCCCACATATTACCTGGAGGGCAAGACTTCCACACCCGTTACCTTGCCAGTGATCTAAAGCAAGATAATGCAAACACACATGTACAATTTATAGGCCTCTCGTAAAACATCATGGATGTAGTAATGATCATTATTTACTGTATGTCTTAAGATAAGTGTGTAGATTAGTTAGCCAGAACCAGCCGCCTCTCCAGACCTGACCCAAGCTTCACCTCGCACGAACCGGCCCAGATGAATCACATAACGTCCAACCTCCCGCCAAGTCATCAGCCAATCCCGTGGAGCCGGTCCTTTCAGCACTGCACTTGCACCCCTTCCCTGACCAATCAAAATGTAACTTGGAGACTGTATAGAAATCGTCGCAGATGACACTGTAACCCTTTGAAATGTATTGTTTTTGTATTCTTTGCCGGAGCGCTCTCAAAGCAGCAGAGTTCTCTGGATGCTGAATCTTATATAAACTTTGTTGCCTCTCACAACCAATCTCTTGGTCTCATTCCCTACTGGGATGTGTCCATTATTCTTGGTTTATTGGTGATGTGGGGAGTGAGTGTCTTCAACTTCATTAGTCATTATTTCCAAACATACCATGCGAGGAACTGCATGCAGAATGATAGTGTGTTGATTACTTCCTCCCATCATCTGCATACTTCCATACATGACCGGTTCCAATCTGTAGGCACTTATCCATCCCTGTTTTGTGCATTCTGGTACTTGTAGTGCAAGTTTTATAATGGGAAACGTGAAACTACAAGTCCCAGAATGCAAAGAATAAAAAAGGAATGTATAAGCACCTACAGATTGTAATGGGTCTTGTTGGCAAGTATGCATCTGTCTCACTTCCTTTCTGATCATTCATAGCAATCATCGTCAAGTATGCGTTCTTGCAATCATTGATCATCTCCCAGCATCTAGGGTTGGATGATGTGATTAGAGGGTGGAAGTTAGGGTTGACATTAGAAACAACAGAGCGCATAGTGCTGTAATCCCAAGTGATGAAGGAAATTGATTGTTCTAGCAATCAAAACTTTCCTGCCGGAAATGCCTCAAAACGGTTAATAATTGTATATATTATAATAGTTTAATAGGTTTCTTATTTCAGCACTCCTAATTAAAAAATGTTTTTAAAAAGGAATTACATCATGTTGAAAACAGCAGCGCTGTCTGTCGGCTGGCTTCAGGTGGGAATATTTGCCCACTGACAGCTTGCATTTGAGATAAAGAAAACCTCAGAACGTATCGACATAGGGTTCAGCACCCCATTGGCAAAGCAAGAAAACGGATATGAAGATGTTGCGACACTTTGATAAACAATGTTACGTCTGGTCCAGAAAATGGTGCTTTCTCGCATGTCACCAAGGCAGATAGTTTTGTATGTTCATCTAATTCTGGTAAACTGGAATAAAACAACATTTCAACAACTGAAGCAAGTCATAACTGAGTTTTTAAATTCCAATGACAAGCTGCTGCAGTGAGTAATCATAAGCTATACTTAAACATGGTTTATCCGTGTCTTGGGAGATTTTTTTAATGTTATTTTTGTTTTTTCATTACACATTTTGACATAACGATGGATCCCTGCTATACTGTTGGCCTGACTGTCAACATCTTTTTGGAGATCAGACCGCGTTTGCTATTTTCCGTTCATGTTGCAATCTGTGTCAAAGAAATGAACATGTCATGTTACTTTAGACCCGTCCCCCATCAAGAGGCAGCAAAGAAAATCGGAAAGCTGTTTCTAGGACTCATGCTGAAAGCCGTTCTTTCAGCAGGAAAAAAAGAATTCTGTAAAATAAAACATGCTTTTCAATGCAAAGCGCATATTGTGAAAACCATTGACAGATTGTATCCCCCATTGTTACTTTATGCGCTTTCGTAAATTAGTTTACTGTCGCTTAATCAACGTCGTAAAATATACAGTATACAAAGAGGACGTGCGTACCATATGGAAATACTGATAGCCATGTTAATTTAAATGATCAATATGTTGTGGAAGATTAATTTAAATAATTGTTTTAAAAAACAAGCTATCCGGGCGGTCTGGGGAGGATAGCTCAGGGGCAACAAGTTTGCTCCCCGGGTCTGTGCTTAGAAACCTCAGGGTGTTACGCACGTTATAAATAACCTATCATATCATATCCTGGATGTAAAATCAAATGTGAATACACCATCTCCTTGTGTTACAGTTAAAACTATATAGGGACTCCTTTTCGCGTCCCCTGTGAGCTGCACATCGAGGTCCTGTCACGTTTGCACCTTTAACATGCACAGGTCCCCTCTGCATAATTTTCAATATTTGGACAACGCTGTGCAAAAGTAAAGCACAACAAGTACACATGGCAGGCACCGTTTACAATCGATTTCTAAGGAATCCGCCTGCTTTTTGTTGGTGTAAAAAGTAGATGGGTTCCATAGGAATGCACAGAATTTGCACGAACATAAAAAGGCACGCTGACGCAAATGTAGTATTTGCATGGCGGAGAGGAAGGGAAAGTCGAATCATAACTTAAGATCTGCCCGACCTCTCTACAATTAAAACTGTTAAATATTAGCCGTGATGTAAATAACATGCATAAACGTCTTGCAAAAGGATTTTACACAATTTATTTATGTTGCAGCCCTCAAAAATGAGCTCCTTAGAGTTGTCGCAGGATTGACATTTACAGTAGGTATGTTTTTTGACAATCATTGACTTGGCATTTATTCCAAATAGCTCTATGATGCTACTCAGATCCCATTGTTGGAAGATATCCCATATTCAAAACTACCATATACCACTTCACAACACATAGAAGGGGTTCTAGGAACATGTGGTATTGATATGATATGATAGTTTATTTATATAGTGCCTATATACAATGTGCTTCAAAGTGCTTCTAGGCAAGGGAGGGAACAAGGGAAAATACAAGGACATTCTTACAGGCCATTAACAGTAAGGATGTGAATGAACTATCTTACTCGGCCTGACGACATTTTCCTATCTCCTCTCCTCTTCCCCTTACTTTCTGCTATGCACTTACTCTATCAGACCTAGTATGATAGCAACCTCGTCTGTCTCCTTCCCTCGCCCCTTACTTGTCCCCCCATCCCTCCAGCACTATCTGAAATGTCGTCAGGCCTAGTATGATAGTCGTTTGTTTTGTTCCTCCCCTCCCTTTCTGCACCCCTCTTCCTCACCTTTTGTGTTTCTCCGGCTCTACCAGAAATGTTGGCAGGCCTAGTACGGTAGTCGCCTGTCTTTTTCCATTTCCTTCCCACTGCCTTACCTCTATGAAGCAATACCACATCAAAAAGCCTGTATAGGATAGTGTATTTTATGCCCAACAAGAAAGAAAACACATTAAATCCAGTAAAACAACTTGATTCAGAGCATCGAGAAAGTAAAGGTATATTCAATAAAGTTTCTTGTAATTGTGCATTGCATAGTTACATTATTTCCTTGAGCCAACATATCCTTTGGATGAAACGTGTTTCATCAGGGCTTCCCTCGTAAAAATATTGATATATGAAACAGTGAACAGAAATGCACACACAGAAGCACACAACGGCAGCAGAATTTGCAACAATATAGACAAAAAACAAAAAGGTTTGAACCTGGCCTTATGTGAACTCTTGCCTTCATGATCCGAGTTCTGTATTAGGACCATGGGTATCTAAGAAAGAAAATAGAAAGGTACAAGGAAAAAAGGATAAAAGTCAAGTTTGTTTGCTTAGGTGTTTCTGGGCTTAATATGGTAACCTGTAACAAACGTGTATCCTCTCACAGATCAATAGCTGGTATCTGATAGCTTCAGGATATAACAAAACATGATTATTGGGGACCACATAGCGAAGACATGTGATTTGGGCCCCACATCTCCCCCGGTACTTCGTACGTACCCTTCACTGGCTTCCAGTCATGCAGCAGATTAAGTTTAAGGCCTTGTGCATTGTGCATCGGGTGCTGCACAGACGGGGGGCAGAGTACCTGCAGGATACATTTTCCCGGTATCTCCCCACTCGCCATCTGCGCTCAGCCTCGGCTGGCTTGCTGTTGGTCCCGACGTTTCGTAGGTTGCGTACTGGCACGCGAGCCTTCTCGATTGTCGCTGCTCAAATGTTGAATGATCACCTGATGTTCAGGAGAGCACTTAAAACATGCTTGTTTTAGCTCCTCATTTCGTTTGGCTTAATGACTGCTGTCCTTCCTCTTTAGCACCAAGATACCTCGGCGTGAACATTGTGCTGTACACATTTCATTACATAACACATAACACATTTAATTTCATGAAAGAGGTAGAGCCAGTTAAAGAAAAAAGGACAAAATAACAAATATGTCATCAGATTTATGAGTTATAATGTTTTTATATGTTTTACATATTATCATAACATGTATGGTCAGGTTGTACACTCTCACAAGTTACAGGAACCCCTTATGAGCATTCTTTCACGGTAGTCTGGGTGCACAAGGGTTCTGGAACTCAAAAGCATATTATGATGTGCTCCTAGGGCAATGATCTATTTAACTTCAAAATAGAAAACAATGGGACTTATGATCACTTTGTAAACATTAGTTGGAGATACCAAGTCCATACGTCAAATTCAGGTGATGACAGTGGCATCTTTGATTGAATGGCATGCAACCCAAGGAAAACAGTACCGTGCACCTAATGGTGGCATGAACTGACTGACCTGGTTTGCCCTCCAGACCCTTTCGTTTTATGGAGCACTAGACAGCTGACGTGGTTCAGGTCCTTCATTCTTGGCCCATTTAACCCAACGGAATGGGGACTTTCAGTACAGTTTATGGAACACATGCTCAAGAGAGTTCACAGTTCATGTCCATGGTTCATGCTAGCATTGGCAAAGGAACAACTACATGGGTGAGACCCGAACAGAGTAGCTAAAAATAAAGTTCTAAGCAGAAGTGAGTGATGACACGTTATCGGTAAGTTCGAATTATTCAATTTATGAACATTCTCACCTCCACCTATTCAGATTGTATTTATTTATTAGCAATCTTTTTCCCACAATCACATTTTTGCATTTTAGTGCAACCTAAAATTAACCCATTTCCTCTCTGCAAAAGATACTTGGGTTTCATGGGAACCAAGGGCAATGTAAAGAGGCCTTTACAAATGTCTTGCATTACAATCTGAAGTTCAATATGCATCAACACGGTTTATAGTCATAATTTCGAAACCAATAATGTCGAAAGTCATTTTTTCGAAAAAAAAATGTCGAAAAAGAAAATGTCGAATTTTTTTTTTAATGCATTTTTTTTCGAAATGGGGGGGTTCCCCCCCCCAACACCCTTTTCAAATGTATTTTTGTTTTACCCATTTTTTTTTATCCCGAACCCCAAAATATATATATAATTTAAAAAAACGGAATTCGACATTTTTTTTTTCGACATTTTTTTTTCGAAAAAATTGTCATTCGACATTATTTTTTCGAAAAATTGACCGACCACCCATCAACACATCCAACTCTTTAATTCATTTGATTCTTGGCCAATTTATTGGAGAATTATTGATCAATTATCACTATATGACATCCCAAGGGGCTTGGAGAGTCCAGTATTAAAAACTGTTTGGTTAGATCTAGTACTGCGACATCTGTGAACACATGCAATGTGTCCTGCTAAAAGTTCAGAGAACAGTATTGCACACACAGCGGTGGCAAGAAATGGTCTTTCTCTAATGTCCTTGGTGACAGAGCATAATGCCTCATATGGAGTGCACACAGTGGCAGTGCTATGAGAAACCTCGAAAGCCTTCCCCTCGTATTGAACACAACTTCCAAAAGATGCACATTTTGCTGTAAATCTGTAATTCTGTCAGCCTACTTCAATACGTCGAGGAGATTGTCCTGTTCCAATATAGCATGCAGTCTTGCTGCCCATTCCCTTTCTGATGGCCAATACGCATAATGCTGATCCATTCTTCTCTGCAGGATGAATGAACGCCCAGAGAAAGCATAGGAACTAGCTCATCACAACTGTCATTCTCTTTAAAGAGTATTCTACCTTACAACGTAGTTACTTTTGCACACCATTGCCAGCATATTCTGTTCCCTACCAGTAATACTTGTTCACTTACTAATTTGCTAAAACATTGCAACTCTGGGGTTGTAAAGGCCAGCAAAATCCAATTTCGACCAATACCTAGTCACAATTCATGTCATGTGCAGGACTTCCAGGAGGCCGCACCTCACACACACCACAATGAGTGACCCAGTCCCAGTTACAGCCTGCCCACGGACCTGGCGCAATTTTGCTTATTGGATCCCATGTGCTATCCACTGGACCCTTCCCCTGAAAGGACCACGCTCGTTTTCACATCTTCATCCACTGTAATTCCACAGGTCCCACCTGGTCCTCATGTCTTCAGGAAATCCAGAATACCTTTGAGAACTCTTCGCCAGATGCAATGAAGCATATCGTCTCAAATGCTGATCAATTGGTTGATCAGAAAATCTTTGTTTCAGCACAGCCAGTGTTACACTCCAGAAAGGTGCCAGCAGCTAGTACTTCACATACCAATTGGGTTTGCGCTTGAATGGTAATTGCACTTAAAGTTGCAATAATCTGTAGCTCATCACCATTTGCATCTGAATTGGCAAGGTGTGCCACCCTAATAAGCCCTGTTGCTCAATCTAAATGACCTATCTGATTGCTAGAAACTGCCCCTGATAAACACTCTATTCCGCAAGGGCTGCATTTGCATCATCTCCAACACCCTATCCACCAGTACTCGCCTACTGTGCCTAGGGAAAATACTTATCTCTATTTCTGAAACCTGATGGTCACTCTTTCTGAGCAATTCAGGAACTGTGTAGTAACCTGAACGGCAGGCACAAAGCATTAAAAACACAAGGATACCCAGTGATGAATTCACCATAACATAGCAGAACCCCATCTGTCTCTTTAACCGTATCATGTCGTAAGGTTGGAGATATAACTGTAGTGACGTTATGGAAATCTGAGATTTCAATCCCTTGGGACACCACATGTTGAATTACTGAGCATGTCCCATTCTTCTTTAACACAGTACCTGCAATTTGTTTGAACAAAACTTGTAATTGACCATGATATTAAAGGGATTTGGAGATGCTACCAAGAAGCAAAACATCCGTTTAGTGTGATCGAAATCCAATTCAGATTCACTTTTCTGTGAAGTTGACCTGCGATGCATACCACCATGGTGATAACTGAGTCATTCTTCAACCAAAAATGTACTCTCTCCACATCCCAATTATTATCTACAAAATACAGAATATTACAAGAGTAAATAGAAAGTCAGATGAATGCATACATTCAGTCCAGATTAAATCACTTGGGGCTGTCGGGATGATGCGGGCAAAGTCTTACTTTGCCCAATGGGAGCTGGAGTTAGAGCCTTTAGATCTGCAGAAAGTGCACACAAGTAATTTCTATTCCATATCAAATTCAGGAGGGATTCACAAGGGTAAGGAATGTGGCCAGGCTGACATTCTGCCAGCTTTTGACAAGAAACCTAAGAGAAGGTCAACTCCACAATTCCAATTTCCCAAGAATCTCCATGTTCCTCCGTACTGAGACACAATATAGCACAGCTTACACCCCGGCCATGATTCTACCTCTGATACGGTCCCTAGATAGGAAAGATGCAGCTTTCTCCCGGACTCATGTCTAGTAGAAACTGGCTTATATAGCATGGAGAGTAAAAGGTCCTTTAGCATAATGAGTATGAACCAGATTCCAAAAGCCACTTGTCCCATAAGGGATCCACTACTCATTGTTCTTGTTGCACTGCGCGCTTGCATTGCGAGGTGTGGTACCAGGTGGATTACTTTATCACTTCTATTTCACAATTAGTGGTAAACATTACACACCATCTTGGATCCAATGCAGCCATTAGATCTTAATAAGTAGAAAGTACAAAGCTTTCAGCAAATGGCCCTCTTTAGTCAGATCATGGGGCACACTTACCTGCATCTGCATGTGAAGAGAACTGAAAAAAGAAATGAGAGCTGTGACATATTCAAGAAGATTATCATCTGTCAGGTGCATAGTTACATTGGCAGTCTTTGCAGGAGGAGATGAAGGCTGTGTCATAGGGTGTCAGTAGAGCAGATGAATTGCTACTATTGTAGCTGTTAGGTAGATTTTCCTTTTTTGAGTGAAACTCTCCCCACTTGGTGAGTCGCCCAGCGTTTGTGTTGGCCTATTGGATTTTTGGACTGAGTCTCCTGAGTTAGTGGTAACCTTTTCCCACACTCACTCATTCTTTATTCCCAGCCTGGGAACCCCTTTACCTCTTTTTGTTACTTTTTAATAGAGTTATGTGTTCCTCCAACTTTTCTGGCATCTGTTTTTTCCTATTGCAGCACAGAACACTTTCTTTGCAGTGTTGCTGGGAGTTTCTAGAGCTTTCATTTTTATTTTACCTGTGATAACACAATGTTACCAGGGCAGGGAGACACGTTTTGTCCCACCAGTATTTTATTTTGTGAGATCAGCACATCCCACCTTAAGCGGAGTGCTAAGGGGAAACCATGTTTCCCTTTTCTTGCCTCTCCAGTAACCTTTTGGTTAGTGTGACAAGATCATCTGACAGGCTGGTAGCAGTGTACATCTTTAGGCAACTTTTGTGGGCTTTGGTCACAGGCTGTCTTCGCAGCTGTGTTAAACAAACAAACAAACAAACACAGGGCCACAAGGGTCACCATTTCCCTAAAATGGTGTCTGGACTTTTTTAAGCCCTCTTCTCCATGACTTGTCCTTTCTTGAGTCTTGAGTCTTCTTCGACCTACATGGTTGGGGAGGTCTTTATGGGTCTTTTGTCTTTGACTGGCTTCCTTTGGAAAGCCTGCAAAGACTCTATGAGTGCCTGATAGGACATGGAGATGGGGAGGTGACCGAAACTTCCCTGATCTTGGTCCTGCAGTGTGCCTGCCTGAAACAATTTTATTATTATTATTATTTTTTTTTAAATTTCATTTAGTTCATTACGAACTTTTAAAACATTTCATAACAATTCTTTCTATTTCTTCATATATAGTAATCATTCATCTAAAATATATTATTCTACGGCCACATGTCCATTAGTGGCACATTTTTAGCGGTTATCATATATGATGTCATCAACAACTCAATATTTTTCAGTTAATCTCTTTCCAAGTTCTTCCAGGTAGAATACCAAAGCAAATATTAGTTTCTTATAGTCTCCTTCATTCATCAGACTCCACCACTCTTCACCGCTTAGAGATGATCTTGCCGTCATCAGTTTTCCAAAATGGACAGTTCTCAAATCTCTTAATTTGTCGCAGTATAAAACAAGGTGCTTCAATGTTTCCTTTGTCGTATCAGAGGATCTACACAACTCATCATCTGTTGTTGATCTATTTCTCAGATTTAGAACCTCTTTTGTTTTGTTATGCACAGCTCTTACTTTTGGGACCGCTTGACTCATACATCTGTGCATAGATCTTTGTTCTGAAGTTTCACACCAGTCCAATTCCCACCATTGTTTCTTCACTTTATTTGGGTTTTGGATCAAGCTCTCTTTGTTTGTATCTAATTGTGCTAGCAGGCTTTCGCACATTTGTTTCCATTGATCCAGAATTTAATACAATGATGCTCTTATTAGTGTATTCAAGATCTTGAATTGCGCAAGTTCATTGGGACCAATTACTTTTCTATATAATACTAATACATCACCCTCGCATTGATCAATGTCAGCCCTAGTTCGTACCGTATACAGGCATTACAATTTGCCACAGTATATATTTTCACACCAAGACCATGTTGTATATGCACAGCCCAACATTGTCTCACCACCAACTATCAAGGACGGTATAACCTTTGCTTTATAGAACTCCATGGCGGGTTTTAAGGTGAATTTTCGGTATTTTTTGTTTATTGTTGCACCTTGAGCAGATAAGAGATGACACTTTCTTTTGATTTTCTGAACCATCGGCTCATCCGTTATGTGCGAATTAATTAGCACACCTAGGTATTGCATCCGGTTTGTGCAGTTAATAGGCTCTCCACCAATTGACCATTTGAACTTTCTCTTTTTACTGGATTTTGATCCTATTAGGCTTTGCATAACTAGGATCTCTGTTTTGGCTACATTAATCACCAGTCCGTTTCTTTCTGTGTACACAGTCAAAGCAGTCAATTTAGGCTGCAAGGAAACCAGGGTTAAATCGAGCAGGACCATATTGTCTTCATATAAGATATGCCCCAACTTGTTCCCATTAAGCTTCGGTGGGAATGCTCTGACTTCATCCATCTCATTTCCCACATCTGAAATGAATTGGTTGAATAATGTTGCACCCAAAGGGCACCCCTGCTTTACTCCCCTTGCTGTTTTTATTGCAGATGAAAAGCAGCCCATTTGATTCAGCCTAATTTTGATTTCAGTATCAGAGTACAACTCCTGAATCGCGCACATTAGAGTTACCGGGCAATTTCTTGCAGCCATTTTAGTCCACAGTAATTCTCGATCAACAGTGTCGAAGGCATGTGCCAGATCGACAAAGGCCAAATATATATATTCATTTTCTTTATCGCCTCCATTTTTAACAGGTTGGGTTGTGAGCCTACTCCTTTTACAAATCCCGTTTGGCAGATGTCTAGTTCTTCCGCTTCTTTGATCCATGCCGATATGTGGTTTAACAGTTGAGTTGTGAAGATTTTCCTGACTACATCCAGAAGTGCTATAGGTCTGAAGTTTTTAGGCTCTGATCCTTCGCCTTTTTTAAATACTGGTACAATTAAAGCACTTTTCCATGATCTTGGCAGCCTCCTTTCTTTCAGAATATTTTGGAATAGTATGTAGCAGTACTCCGCCCATTCTTCAGGGTACTGTTTAAGTGTCGCGTTAGTCAGAACATCAGGGCCGTGGGCCCTAGTTGTACTTACTTTTTTGATGTTCTTCAATTTATCGTCCTTATCAGTTTCTAGATCCCAAGAAGTCTGGGCTTCTGTGTTCGTGTTTTTCCTTTGTCCATGTTTCTTAAATAGATCAGTATAGTGATTAATCTATTGGTTTTCAGTAACCATACTGGATTGGAGAGCTCCTTGAGGTGTATCTACGTTGTTTATGATTGCCTAATACATTCTCAAGTTCTTATGTATCATGATTTTTAACATTTCCTCAGCATCTTTCTGCAGCATATTGTTTTGTGGGAACGTAGCAAGGATTTGTAGCATGATATAATTATTTTAGTTTGTACCCATCGATCAGTCTTTCCCCGATTCCTGATCGCTCTGAAAGCTCTTCTTAGCTCACGTTTCTTTGCAACAAATATAGGGTTGTATGCATGTTGATGTTTAAACCCTGGCTTGTTATTCACTTTTTGTTGTTCAGTATGTTGTTCTAAAAGTATGGGATATTCAATAGGATCCCTTCATTCATTATTTCCACTATCAGAAAGCACATTTGTTAAGCCGGAAATGTTCTCACCATTAATCCGCAGTCTGTTTCTCCCGGGCATAATGTTTATCGAACATGCCATGACTCTTTCTCTGAGGCTTGGAGTCTCTGAATTTTTATTTTGACTAAATTATGGTCACTTTGGGCCATCAGTAGAACATTAAGTTTTATTATTTTTGCTACCATGGCTTCTGAGACCTAGAAATAATATAATATTGAGTAACTTTGGCCCGTTCTCATGTGAGCTTTCGGGGAATATCACCTATAATGTTTCCATTTAATAAAGTATTTTCTCTTACCTCCATCTCTTCAGCCCAAGCTATTTTTATTTGATAAGAATCCTTGTTGTTTCCTTTGTTCTTTTTCATGAGTCTCTTATCTAGATGAAGGCATTCCATATTAAGGTTTCCATATAATATTATTTCTGCATCTTTCCCATTTGTCTTAATTGAGTCCATTATCTCTCAGATCAAGTCAAGGAACTGTGCTTAATCGATGGCCTTATGTTGCCAGTAGATGTGAATAATATGTATCCGTTTGTCGACGTTACTATACAAACATTCTTTCCAATTTTGACCATGGTTAGTAGTCCTGCCATAGGCCTGCCATTCCTCTGTTTAGTAGCCGGATTCAAGGCAATTTCAAAATCTACTGAAATTGGTAATGAGTGAAGCAAAGTTTCCTGCAGGCAAATCATATCTAGGTTTTCCAGCTCTTCAGGGATCTTGCTGAACAGATGGGTAAGCCCCGGCTTGTTTCACAACCCCATCCATAAAAAATGTTCTCTTCTGACATTTTGGCATTAACTTTTAGAGCGAGCATTCATGGTACTTCCAAGCCAGCTCCATTTTTCTTGTTTGTTCGTTACTTCATTGGATTTGCGCTGTTTCTTGTTGACATTTATTGGTCTTGCTATGCAATCAATTGTAATTTTAATTTCTTTCTTTGGACTCTCTATTGCAACAGCTGCTCCTTCTTTCTATCCAGTTTGCTCAATATTTCTCTCAATAGACATGATACGCCTTTTGCTAAGTTCGCCACTTCATGATTGATCTCGTTTTAGATCGATTTCTCTTATTGTTAGTAATTCCTCCTTCAAATGAGTGGCATCAGAGGTATCTTTAAGCAAGGGATCTTCGACGGACAGTTCCTTTATATCAAATCCCAAAGAGTTCAGATCTGTGCTGCTATTTATATTGAGATCCCTAACAATTCCAGAGTATATGTGTAATAACATTCTGTCCATTGTGGTCTCATTTAGGAATTCAACTGTTTTGATGTCTTCAGTTTCTATGGATCGCAGTTGTGGTAAGTGCCTAAATAGCTGTAACACATTGTACCTGTTCAGTATTAGCTCATCTTTTGATCGCAGGATTCTTTTCAGCAATAGACAATAATTTGAGAGTATCTTTTGTCTTTTAATTATGTTCTGACTGGTTGACATTGACGAATGTCTCTTGTCTTCTCTCTAATCTTCTTCCAATATTTGTTGATTGTCTGCTTTCATTTTAATGAACTTATTACTCAGCGTTAGGTTAGAAGCCTTCACGTCCTTCAAGATATCAGTAGCAAAAGCAGTTCTTTTATATCTTTCATTCATCTGATTGTTTTTTAAAGCTGTTTTGTTTTCCAATAATGTTCTACGCTCATCCAGTGTAAGAAATCTATTTTGTTTGACTTCTACCTCATTCGGTGGTGTGGAAGCCTGTGTTTCTTTGTTCGGCGCACTCAAGATGGTAAATGTACTTTTGCAGTGCTTAACCATCCACTCTTTATATTCCACCGATTGTTTGGGTGGGGACTCACATTAAGAGACAGAATCATTAGAGATACTGTCTTCCTCTTCACTCATCCCTTCTTCCACATCATCTTCTATATTAGTTTCATGCATTGATAGATGTGCTAAGAACTCAATTATTTCCGTATCCTCGGCTTTCTGTTCACTTAATGTCTTTGATTTATCTACTTTTTCAATAGCTGTTTTAGTTGATTATACTTGAGGGAGGATCTTCATTCCAACTTGTTTTATCGGTGCAGGTTTGAGAGATTCCGTCTGCAAAATCACATTTAGAGTTTTAATATTTCGCAAAAATGTACAAGAATTTTTTGCATAGATACTTTTTCGATTCAATATATTTTTTGTTTTTTTTGTCTGCCTGACAATTTTTTGGGGATTCTTCATTTTTTATTAGTCCATGCTTTGTTTTATCAAATGTTTAAGTTTCAATTGACTATTTCGCTACATTTTATGCTCCGAATGTTGTTGGCATAGCCGGAAAACCCTCAGCGTTGGCTGAAGTCGAGGGGACGGCATCTTGTTCATCGTCTATTTGAACTATCACCAAATTGCTTGTACTCTTCGTGACCGGACTCTCTTGTCTCAACTCAATAGATGAGGTCTCTTTCATTCTCGATTCAGTCATCGCAATCGCGTGACTAGCAGTTCATTCTTGGTCATTTGCGAGTATCATCGCATTGGTTATTGAATGGTTCTTGTTATTCACCACTGCTTCTTTGACTAGTTCCACCGGTATCTCACTGCACCAGTGTCTCTCTTTTTGTTCCTTTAAGACATTGGGTCTCATTACGAGTTTGCCGGTCCGGATACAACGGTTCCGGTAAGCTTGTCGGTACTGTTGTATACAGACCGGCAAACTCTGAGTTGTGCTCGCGGGTGCCTATCATTCCACCAGGTCTTCCCAGGCAGAATGAAAGGCACCCACGTGCACAGCAACTCTGTAGCACCTTCACCGTTATGAACGGTGCCAGTGCTACAGGCATCCCCATCCCCATTGAGCCCTATGGACTCAAATGGTAATGGGGATATACCAGCACCGGCACCTGCGAAAGGGCAATTACCGGGTCCGGCGGGGCTGGAATACCCTGGTAATTGCCCATTCACGGGTGTCAGATTTTCTTGCCGGTATGGAGGTAGCCTTTGGCCTTCATTACGAGTCTGGTGATAGCTGTGCCGGTAAAACCGGCTAGCTGCTGCCAGACTTGTGAATTTTTCTGTCTCCTGGCTCCTCGGAAACACTGGGGGATAACAGCCCTGATGTTCCTGGAAGTCAGGCACCGGATACATTTTAATGGGACTCAATGGAATGGGGATGAAGGAAGCACCGGCACGAATTTTAACGGTGCTGGTGCTTCACGGAAAGTCGGCGGGCGGGTGCCGTCCTGCCCACCAGGTCAGACCTGGCGGGCGAGAAGGCAGCCGCCCTCAGACTCGGAGTGTGCTGGTCTGGTAACAATGGTGCTGGTAGGCTTACTGGCACTGTTGTTACCGGACCGGCATGCTCTCAATGAGGCCCATAATGTTAAAACGTAGAGATATCACCTTACATGAAGTGTAGTGGTTAGCAGCTCAGGCCTTGCCTGGACCTTTACCAACTCAGTAGCCTGGCTGTATCTGGAGACATAAGTGGACACTATTCTCAAATCGGCTAAATCCACAGTCGGGAATTCACAACTTCTTACTCCATGGAGAAGTGCTTGTATTATAAGAAAAGAAGTGCAATAACTCACAAGTGACTGTCTGAATGGATATCCTAACTGGCAATCAATACCATTATATATTTCAATGACATATACTTCCAATTTTATTAATCACACATAATGGAAATTAAAAAACAATCATAAAAATTATCAAATCACATAAAACAATTATAAAAGTTAAAAAAAAACACAACACAAGTGTATCTATATAAGTGGGTCCTAATAATATGATTACTCTAAGGTCAAAACAGTGTAAATTAATCACACGCAGATCCTTATGCCACAGACCAATCTGGCTATTTCAGATTCTTTGATGTACTCAAAAGGTTCCCAACTTGTACAAGTTTCTGTCCTTTAAACACGTTGAATGTAGGACATTTTCCAGGGGTATAAAATGTCTTGTGTCTATTCTGTACAAAGTAGATTCTAACTGTGAGGGGGTACCCTGTAGATCAAAAAAAGGGGGAAGCACTAATTAGTACTCAGTACCACTAAGTTGGTCACTTTCCTTTAACCATTTCACAACCCTCATCCCCAAGGGTACAAAGTATATTATTAATCACATACCTCTGCCATAAGGATCTTTTTTTTTACTTTTGTAATTGTTTTATGTGATATGATCATTTTTATGATTTTTTTAAAAATTCCATTATGTGTGATTAATAAAATTTGAAGTATATGTCAATGAAATATATAATGGTATTGATTGCCAGTTAGGATAACCATTCAGACAGGCACTTATGAGTTATTGCACTTCTTTTCGTATAAAACAAGACATAACTGTACACACCATTAGCAAGCTCAATAAATCACCTTACAACGGAAAATCCATTGTCACGTTATCTTCCATGTAGAAGCATGAAGTCACACTGCAGTCAACCGTTGGCTGCAAGCTACAATGACATAGTCCGGAGTGTCCGCCTCAGACTCCTGCCATCATGTTCTGCCGTGAAAAGTGGTGGCCACATTAATTTGTATTTCCATAAAAGGGTCTTGCTGAAGAACATTGATCTCCCATTGCTTTCCTTCACTTTTGTAGCTGTGCATCTCTGCAGAGCAGTCATGAAATTAGGCTTTACCACAAAACAACTTCCATAGAACGGTTGTGACGTAAGAGGCACCTCTGATCCAAATAACGCTTGACGACCACTGGACAAACTTGAACATAAGGCTGTCTAGATTATCTTATCTTGAGTGTGTTTGATGGATGCCTTTTCTCCCTACCTACACTCATCCAATGAACAGGATGCCATTGTCCAGAGTACCTAATGGAAATCTACCAAAACACCAAGCATTTGCTTGTACACTCTTGGAAGTTAAATCTCCAAAGTTCCCATGTGAAAACCTCAAGGGCAAAGGCAGCACTTGCCCAGAGCAGAAGTTCAGTCATTTCGAAAAATGGCACCTCGTGGACAAGTCAGTACAGGAACAGTATCTGTGACATCATACCACAGAGACTATGGAGTCATAGTAATTTAATGCTCCTCATGTTTGCCAAAATACAAGTCATGTTTAAAGATAACTTTATTAGACAAAAGTCCTAAACACATTTAACTATGACACCATTTTTAGTTGGAAAGGTTCATACAAATTACAATCCAGTACATGGTCCAAATAGTTTGAAACTCTCCAGAAATGGACTCCTATTGCAAACAAGGTGGTCTGGTAAGTAGAATAAACTTAATTCCAAGATCATAAATATATAACAAAGCACATATAATTCTAATAATACACATAATACATTTTCAGAGTGCTTCTGAGTTTAAAAATATTGCAAAGCCAGCAAAGCATGCATTAATAAATCAACAGAACCTTTCCTTATCAGTATTCTTACCCACTATCTTGTTGTAAAGGTGAAAATTCAATGCTACCAAGGAGGGGGAGAGGGGTGGCGCACTTGCCAACTATGGGACCGACAGGGGGAGCACAGCGGGTAAATGGAGGGGACACTCCTAGAGGTGGTGACATCATTGACAGCTGCACAGTGTAACCTATGTGACGTGTGCGCAGGTGCAGATAGAGAAGTATGTGGGGAAGAGTGGGATTGGGGGCACCAAGTGGGGTATGTGGCAAAGAGGCAGGGGTAGGGGGTAAAGTCATCTTACAGCATAAGCAAACACGCAATGCTAATAAATGTCATTGTGGTGTGGTAAGGTTTGTGACGTCACAAGGGTTGGTGTTGGACAGCAGGGGTCAGGATGGCCTGTACCAAGCATAAGTGCTTAATGTATGCTTAGATATAGGGGACTGGTGCGGTCCCACCAATCAGTTGTTTAGGGAATTCTTTTTAAATGTTTCAATTGCGCTCAAGCAAATTATGTTGATTATTTTTGAAAAGTTTGCCTGCAGTGTGCAGGGTTGACAGGTCACTTCACACAGTTCGGTTCCACCGTGCTGTATAAAATATGCTCTCCCAGCTGCATCTAGGCCTGTAATTAACCGTGTTACATCTTCCTTGGTGTATGCTCCTTTTTGGATTACTTTGGTGTTGCAGTCATTACCTGCCTTGGAGGACCCCTGATACAATATGGTGGAGCTAAGAACATACTCCCCAGACACAAATGGGGCAAGAAAATAAAACATGTTGTGTCTCTCAAACAAATATAGTGGTGGCATGTTCCCAAATGATGGAACAACCAGGCTAACTACTCTGTACTCCATAGCAGGCATTCGTCTGATCCTAAACTTAATACATCATGAAAAATATCAACACTGACACTATATTTTTCTTTTTACAATTTGCCCCTGTCTCAGGGAAAGATATATGTATTTTTATGTAAGATAGGAAACAATCTAAAGCAAGGCAGACTGTTGGTAATAAGGTGGATCTGTGTGGAGCTGACACAGATGTTATTTCATCTTTTCTCAGAATGTTCTGAGTGCTTTAAGAGAAGAAAGATTCTAAACCAAGGAAGTTGGGACGGGGACCTGGTGTTGCATAAAGACATTAAAGGATCGATTCATGGAACTTTTAGCACAGTGCAAAGTGACTTTGCACTGGTGCTGAGTAACTTTGCACTGCCAACAAACATCCTGATTCACAGAGCGGTGTAAAATGTATTTTTGCAGTGCAAAGTAACTTTGCACTCCACTAAAAGTTCCATGAATTTGGCTCTAAGTGACCTAACGTATCAGAGGATTGACGTGTACAGAGCCTCAATGCTCACTCCCACTTTTGCATGCACCCTTCCAGGTCGAGTGGGAAATAATGTTTGCGGAGTAAGGCCGTTTCCATGTAAGCCATACTTGAGGAGGTGTGAAGAGAAATTGAGATGCAGAAACCACCTCAGTATTAGTCTCTTTCGTGAAAATGCAGTAGTCATTGTAAGATCCTAATATGCAGAGTCATTAAAATGTGTAGAAAAGGAGCACAGATAGAAACGGAAGAACACAATTACCACAATCCAAAGGGGGCAGAAAGAATTGGAGAGAGAAAGAATACAATTAGAGACCAATGAGAAATGAGAGAGCAATGTGGTCGAATGGATGACTCAGGTATTCCTTTTTCAAACATCCCTTAATATGTTTCTATAAAGATAAAGGTCACAGTTCATTGAATTATTTGCACAGTAAATCGGGCCATGGAAACGACTCTGCTGGACCTATTCGTACTATGCAGGGACTTCACGCAGGCTCAACATATCTCTTCCAGTGGCCGAGTGCCTGCAAGACAGCTCTCAGAGTGTGGGAGTGGCCTGTGCATAGACAAGCGTAGGGGGTGGAACTCACAAATTGTGGAAGAAAAAAGGAAAATGTGGGCATTATTAGGGACATCCCATTGCATGTGCATAAAGTTTTTTCATGGATATACCGGCTCAACCTATCGTCAAGGAAATGGCCATGCAAAGCATTTGATCTATCCGCACCCGAAGCCAGGCGTACAGACACTTGCGCATAGGGACCTCTGCTCAGAGGTAATTTTGAATGTTGGATGTATGGGTGCGTGCATGCTGTCAGGGTTCCGATCGGATTTGGGGGTGCCTGTAAGCAGTGTAGCGGGGTGCAGGAATGGTTTACGGATGTTTGCACCATTCGTACCAGGAAATGACGATGTGTATACTATGTGGTACACATGTTGAGGAGGTGCTGGGAATAGTTACGGGGGACGCCACACACACTCGCCCTGGTGCTGGCCTGGTTGTCGGGGTTTGCAGGCAGTTTTTCTGGGATGCGTTGCACATGAGGAGTATGCAAAGGTCTCTATCCAGGGCTGGAATGGATCTGCGTGTGGGCATGTCGTGTGCGTTCCGGCCGTGACTTACGCATAGGGTCACTTTGCGTGAACAATTCCATGAATATGCATAGCACACAGATAATTTCTGTGCCCCGGGCCACGCAGAGTTGTTCTCTGTGTGCAGGTTTAGCGGGATCTTTGTGCCCTTTTCCATGAATCAGGCCCAACATATTGGAATTTATTTTTATACAAACACTTTGTTATGTAGTATCATGTTTTATGTAAATTATTTTATGGAAATGTACTTTCCGAAATAAAGGTTGTTGCTGTTGTTGTACTTAGTTAACTGTAAGTGGCAAGTCTTTCTTATCTGATGCATGATCGGATTGCTGACACAATAATAACTCCTACTTCTGCAGCCCTTTCTTTTTATATTTCTGCATGTTTGCAGTGAATTCAAGTTTTCAGGATCATTCATGTAACACCATGGCAAAGAACAGTCAGTCTGTAGTCCTGTGGTCTAATAACTAGTTTGCCTTCACGAAATGGCAAACCTTTAGACCTCAGCAAATTTGCCGAAAGCTCCCTTTGAGTATCAAAGCCAGCATCTACTAACTTGTGCATTTGCAGACAATACTATGATGCACTTTGTGCTGTATATACAGTTGGGTCTAGTCGTTCTTGTAATCTGATTCTCAAATTTCCATTGCAATACACCTTGTTTTTATTTGAATAACTTGTTATTGTGTGGAACTTTTTATTCCAGTCTTAATGATATTCTAGATTTCCCTTACCTCGGCTAACTCGAGGATATATTGTTCTTTGTTTCTGCTGAAGGTCATAGAAATCATTAATTGTTCGATGACATCCTGGTGTCAATCATATGTGAAATCTTTGTTGGTGTCGGGTTGCATGAAAACGCGGCCTACACTTGAGCTCCCTTTGGACATAACAGCAAATTCTATGAGACGTAAATGCTGTGGTAAACACGTAATCAGTTCGGAGCATTAAATCCAATCAACGAAAACACTTGTTATGAAAATGACGTACCTTAAAGTCCTCTTACTAATCCAGAGTTAAGTTTCACTTGTTCTCCCAATACCTGAACACAATCAGTTGTGGCTGATGACTGGCACCTTTGTGCTCTACATTTATCCAGCTCTCAAAGAGAAATTGACCCATTCAGGAGAAATACAGAGTGAGGGGCCAGGTTTTGCAATGACGGTCTGTATTAAAAATCATAAAGCAAAGAAATACACACCACAATGACAGGCGCACGTGGGAGGGGGAAGCATAATGGAACAGGTGTGCAATTTCAAGGACTTACAGACAGCTGGTTATTCAGGAGCACCCGCCAACTCAAGTCCATTAAAACCTCATGACTCCAACTGTAATGAGAATCGAGTCAGTGAAAACTAGCACATGGATTTTTCATCTTGGCACCTTTGGGCCAGCTATTCCCTCCTGGGATTTGGATTGCTTTACTTCAGAGATCAGGGATTCATAAGAAGCTAGAACTGAACATTTAAACACAGTTGCAGAGGTGCTTGATAACATATTTTGTTTAGGTGAGTTCTCATTCTAGGCTGTGCTATGAAAACAGTATGTTGTCGGTTTCATTGATTTTTGACAGCTGTGCTTGTTTCAGATAACACTACATGTGTTTAAATACATTTCATCTCACTTGCCTTCACGTTTCTGGAAATATTAAACCATAAACTCATTTAATATACTGTGAGAAGTGGAATAATTTGAACTGGCATGCCGTTCTGTATGTCTTTAAGCAATTCAAACATTTCACGCCAAACGAGCAATTGCGATGGCATGAAGAGATTTGTTTAATTGGGTTCACTATTCCGATGAATCTATATAAGGAATGACAGTTGCAATGAGGGTGTTTTAGAAAGAAAAATGAAACTTTGTACTGAGCAAGGCCTGGCACGCTCGTGAGACAGATGTGTCTCGACTTCGATACCTATGAACTTTGTGACATTACAAAGAATAATCCTCTTCACTACCGTGAGTGTGGGTTTGCATTGTATTACAGACATGGACGCAAGTATTTAGGCAATATGCCCCGAGACTCCAGGCCATTACTGCATAAGATAATGCCTGCAGGGCCCATAGTTACAGAGCCCAGGGGCATTACCTTATGCATTACCTTAGGACATATTCCATTATTATTCCGGCACATTAGACCTGTGTACTAATGTTTTTCATTTTTTATTTTCCCCGGCTGTGAGACATGTTGCGTTTTGTAACCAGAAAAAAAAGTTTAAAAAGTTTAAAAAATGGCAGCCGTGGACATAAAACGTAGTCTGTTTTCTCTTTCTGTGGCGGCCATAGTAAACAAAGAAAATGGCCACCATGGAAGGGGAGAAGGGACTACATGTAGTCCCTTCTCCCCTTCCATGGCGGCCGTTGAAGTACATTGAAAAAAAAGTAAACCAAAAACATTTCTGCCTTCAAAAGAGAGAAGGGACTATAAGTAGTCCCTTCATCCTTTCCATGGTAGCCAGTCGCGGGAAGAACTCTGAGCCGTGCAGAGCTCCGAGTCTTCTGGGGCAGGTAAGGCCCGGGTGAGGGCTAATGAGCTTCCGTTTTACAAGCTCATTGACCTTGCATTAACTTCTCTACTACCGACAACCAGCAGCAAATAAAAAAAACTTTTCAATTTTAAAAACACAATTTTGTTCAGCACAAAACTAACTTTTTGTTAAAGGTAAGGCTCAATTCCAAGATGCAGTAGTGTTGTGTCCTAACATCCTTTAATAGGGTAACCCTTCAGTCTATTTAAGTCTCTTTTCTCTTTACATCATCCTCTTCTGCAGCTGTAATACAGTGTCCAATAGGCAAAGGAAAAAAAAACACACAAGGACTGTAATCTATTTTATAACAGACTCCAGGGAAATCACTCTGCAGTTTCCGTCTTATGAACTCCTCACCTAAAACTGCGTCATCACTTCCTCACACCGTAACTGCAATAAACTAAAAATAAAACATGGGTGGTGTTTGGAAGAAATAATACCTGCATCAATATCTTTGATAGACTATTAATCCCCGCACATGATAGTGACGGGGATTATTCATTCTATGTCAAGACCACAGGCTTATTATAATGCACATGAAAGCTCTTACAAAACTTTACTGCTAAATGTTCAAAGCATTTATGATAACATGTTTTGAACATTGGTTGCTTAGACGAATCAGCTGCTTTTAACATCATTTCGAGTCTCCCGCTGAGATACGCAGATTCTCTCACTGAGTTTTCCCCAAACACTAAAATATCAATTAAACACAAGTTTGGGAGCCCTTCTACTGGGAAAATACCTGATCTGGGATTAACTGAAAATCAAGTGTAACGTGGTAAGAACAAGTGAAATTGATGGAGCTTGGCATATGATCCAAAGATTGGAGAGGGTATGTCGATTATTTGGGGGCGGTGTTCTGGAGTCAGCTAGACATGTGTTATGCCAATTTGAAGCACTGAGGGCATTAAGAATGAAGGCTGGTCTAGCCATTAGATGGGGATCCAATTTACCCAAAGAGGAGCAGTGGGATAGATTTATGAGTGGAAACGACCATGCTTGTATTGTGTTTTTTATCTGTTTTGGAGAAGAATTGAAACAATTACGGAAGATTTTTGTGATGGGGAAGCAGGATGGAGGTCTCGGGAGGATAACTCAGTAGGCAACGTGCTCACCTTGGAAGCAAGACTATACGGAGCACCACAGGTTCGATCCCTGGGTCCGTGCTTAGAAACCTCTGGGTATTAAGCGCATTATAAATAACCCATCATATCATATCATGGAGTGGCCTCACATGTTTTAGTTGGGGTTTTAGGATAATGGATGTTTCTAATTTCACTTCAGATCTTTTGAATGTAATTTGTGAAAAGTTGAATAAACTAAACACAATAAAAAATAAATAAAAAAACACTTTAATGATGTGGTGCTTTATACAACATAACATGCTCAGAGGATACGTTCTAAAGAAATACGTTAAAGGGTATTTAGCATATGGAAAGCCAATTCCAAAAGAGGTGGCATAGGAGGGAATGAAGTCACAAGAAGGAAAGCCAGCCCCAGTGAGCACTTGGGGCTGGGCAAGGTGCACACACGCCATGGGGTTGTTTAATTGGCAATAGAACATGTTTTCTCCTCTGCAGCAAAGCAGTAATCTTTATGGGAATTAACCTTTGAGGTCGAAAGACTAACTGCATTTCCAATCATGTTTGAAAGTAAAGCCTACCATTATGACATAAAGATGCCCTTTGATCACTGTCAGTAATATTTTTAAAGAAAAAACAGAGCCCAGAAATAATGCTCTGCACTTCTTGCTTTTTATCTTATGTGTTGTTGTTCCATAATAAAAGTTGAACCACAAACACTAGAATGCAAAGTTGTGTGAGCTTAAATCCAGTCTGGTAGAACGGGATACGACGTAAGCTCTCTGCACTCTCACTTAAAATCAGATTTCAAATGCGCTTGTAACAGTGATTCTTTGACACAAGCAATCATGATGATATTAAGTCAGCAGTTTAGCAGAACAAATAGTTTATGTATACAGTCGGCGTTGAATTTGACTACTTAGCTTGAAAAAAGCTTATTTGTAATTCGTTTAAGTTTTCTTGATGGTGAACAGTGAACTGGGGGTGTGTGGGGACTGTGCGGAACTCTGAAGCTGATGTGCTAAGCAAACCTTTAAAACATGTTAAACATTGCAGCATAAATTAGGCCTTTGTGGTGGACTGAGCTCCCTCTCTATAATTAATGGGGGTTGTCCTGCCCATTGCTTCCATTGATGTGGTCTGATCATGTTCTGATCTCCTTTTCCATCCTTCAGCCCGGCCCTGTTTTGTGCCCGGTCAAACATGCTATCTTGAAATGCAATTGGCGCAATGTCGAAACATCTGTGCTTTCTGCTTCCCTTCAGTTGCACTTTGTCAGGCAGAGTCCCTGTGCACTAGCAATTCTGGAGGAATCCTTTCTGGCTACTGCTGATTTGTTGGCTCTAGTTAGGCTCTGTAAGGTAAATAATCACTTTCCACTATGCTTTGTCAGTTTATCAAAAAGCAATCCTGACCGCAAAAAAATCCTTTTATAGCAAGAAAATTGAAAATGCGGTTAATAAACAAAAAACATTTTTTGAATTGGTCCAGTCTCTTTCTACACCTATTAAGGCTGGTGCCTGTGTAGTTCCATCTCAAGCCCTCTGTGACTCTCTCTCCCTCTTTTGCCACTCTAAAATAGAATCCATTCGTAATGACATTAGAGAGGCAACTGTCACGACCTTTGCAGCTTGGAACCTCCCTGTTTCTCTTACTCCTAAGGCCTCGTTTATTTATTTATTTATTGTAATTTATTTTTGTAATGCACTACATGCCCGCAGGCCTCAGGGCACACATAAAACAGCAACAGGACACACAAACACAAAGATCAAGCTGGAGAAGCTAGGAGACCCGAAACAAAGGCCAGTTAGCCTGGGCTAAGCTTGAAGAGGTGAGTCTTTATGGCCTTTTTGAAGAGATGGTAGTTCTGTATTTGATGTATAGCAGCCGGAAGAGAGTTCGAGAGAGTCAGAGCCTGAGTGTCAAAGCTAGTGCCACCAAAATGTGCCAGTTTAAATCTTGGCTGATCAAGTACCGGAGCCGCAGCTGATCGAAGATTCCTATAGTTTGACATGATCTTAATACGCTCTGATAGATATACTGGGCTTGAGAGAGACACATATTTATGAGCCAGAGTGAGTGCTTTGTGTGATATTCTTTGTTTTACAGGAAGCCATTGTAGAGTTTTTCTGAATGTGGAGAAATGTGTACGACGCAAGAGTTTAAAAATGGTGCGAACAGCATTGTTCTGTGTGACTTGGAGGGCTTGTATGTTGGCGGCCGTAGTGCCGGTCAACAGACTATTACAATAGTCCAGCATGGAATTTATCAGTACTGTGGACAGCAGAACGCAGTTGTAATTTGTTATAAAAGGTCGGATGTATTGTATACGTTTATTAATGAGTCCACAGCCCAACTGAATGTTGGATACATGAGACTTCATTTAAAGTGTGTCATCCAAAATAACACCCAATGTTTTCACTTTTTTTGAGACTGTTATAACATGATCTGAAATTGAATTACAGGCCATCGGTTCTGGATGGCATTGTTGATGTTGTTAAGGGTTGCAGCGTCTTTCTTGTATTGGCCACTAAGCTGAATGACAACCTGGGTGTCATCAGCGTAGTTAGTATATTGGACACCCAGGCTATTCAATAGGTCTAACAGTGGCCGAATATACAAGTTGAAAAGTAGCAGCGACAGACAAGAGCCTTGCAGAGCACTGCATGTTTGAGGGATGGGAGTAGAATGCTTGTTACAAACACAAACCCTCACTGTGCGTGGTCCTAAGAAGGCAACGATCCATTTCGATGCCTGATTGGAACAGTTTGTGACCTCTCTGAGCCTTGTCACTAGAAGGGTGTGATCAACAAGACAGAAAGGCTGCAGAGAGGTCTAATCTCTCTGCCATGATGAGCCTGATACCCAGATTGCAGTGTGCCTAGGATGTTTTGCTCTTCAACATGAGCTTGGAGTTGGATACATGCAAGCTTATCAAGGACCTTCAGAAAGAAAAGGCACATTAGTGATAGGCTGATAGTTATCTTTATTTGTTGGATCTAAGTTGTCTTTTTTCAGTAGCAGGGTTATGCATGCTGATTTCAAGGCAGATTGAACTGTGCCCTCGTCAAAGGATGAATTGATCAGTTTAGTGAGCCAGGGGAGGAGGTAATCTAGTGATTTCTTAAATGGCCCTCCTTTCCTGTTTTTTTCTAATCAGGAAATACTTAAAGCCATTCATTGTCTTAAATCTGCCCACCCAGCAGATGCTGTTCCGCTAACTCGGCTTAAGGAGATTTCGGGAGACTTGATCTTCCACATTACGATGGCTGTTAACATGTATTTTCAGGGGGGCAGATTCCAACTGCCCTGAAACATTCCTGCATGCTTCCCTCATTGAAAAAGCTGTCCCTTGACCTTGGCGTGTTGGCAAACGTTCGTCCCATCTCTCTTTTAACATTCCTTATGAAGGTTCTGGAAGCTCTTGTGTCTCCCCTTCTTTTGTCCTTCATGGAATTCTCTGGGTTCTTTGATGTCTTGCCTGTGTCCCTGGGTACTTTTCCTTTTCCTTCTCCTTTGGTTAAGAACTTAGGTGTGAGGTTTACATCCTCTCTATCGATGGCAGAACTGGTGGCCGCAGTCTGTAAATCAGGCCACTCAAACTGTGTGTCTTGCAGAAGGTTCGCCCCTTTATCCCATCTCAATTTCATGCCCCTGTGGTAGCCGCCCTTGTTCTCAGCAAGTTATTGTTAATGTTAATGTTAAAGGATATTTGCAATGTGCACTACCACCACGGGAGTGGTCCTCTGGCACTCTGGCAGCTCTGAAAAAGAGAAGGTTGGAGTTAGTGGGAGTAAGCTGAAAAAGTGCAAGAGAGCAGTGATGTGCTGTTGGCAGTCTCAGCCTGGTAAATACGTTGGCTGGGCCTGGGGTGTTTTACGGTTGGTAGTCATCATGTGCTGTTGTATGAGTCTATGTGTGGTTTGTTTTGTTGTTGCAGTGTAGTGAAGTTTGTGTGGATTGTTGTGTTGTAGGTTTGTGGTTGTGTTTGGTTAGAGTTTGAGAGGTGTATGTAGACCGCTGAAGTTGTTAGTGGAGTGGTTAATTGGCATTGCTGTTTGGAAGCGAGGCGCTAAACTTCCGTATTCTCTTCAGGAGCGGTGCGCGAGCATCTGTGTGTCTCCATCCAGATCTGGGACCGCCTGACCTTCACAGTCCCATTCACACATGGCATCCCGTCACATTCATAACCTTGCCCAAGTTCGGCCGCAGCCACCTATGTGACACCTGTTTGTATGCTGGGCAGTCACCCTTCACAACTCCATCCGGTCAGCAATGCTGACTACTGTAATTCACTCTACTTGGTCAGCCGTGATACCTGATTAGTCGAAACTAGATGCTTCAAAATGCAGCTTCCAGAGCTATCTGGTGACCTCCACCTCGAGCAGACATCTCACTGCTTTTTTGCCAACTTCATTGGCTTTCAATAGAGATGCAGATTTTATTCAAGTCTTTGTGTATTGTCCATCCAGCCTTTTATAACCTGGGGGCGGAATATTTACAGGAAAAATGTGTTCATTTTGTTCCTGCTCGGTCTTTCCACTCCCAGTCTGCCCTTTTTCTATTTGTTACCCGCATCCGTCTGACATGGACGAGGGGCCGTTCCTTCTCTGTGGCAGCTGCAAAGACATGAAACAATCTCCCCTGGACTCTTCGAGCAACTGCTGACCATCTGGTCTTTCGGCGATCTCTAAAAACCTTTCTGTTTTAGGCCTCCCTCACTAATTCTGTCTCACCTCTGTCGTTTAGCGCCAAGATGCCTTTGGGCGTATGTGCGCTGTACAAATACATATAACATAACATAACATCTTTGACTTGAGCCCTGCCCTTATCAAGTAGCCATAAGGTAGCTAGTTCCATGACTGGGTCAACTTAATCTCTGCGAGTGACAGGCCTTGTCAGATTGACCTGATTTACTCACGCTGTCCTCCACAGCTAATGGCAGTCATGTTCTAGGTGTTGAAAATGCATTTTACAAGGTATGGCAGCCCAGAACTGAGCTTTGCCCAGATAGGCATTTGGCCAAAGCTCACATTTCTAAATACACGTTCAAAGCAGATTACTTATACCTTGTATTTTGTAAAATGGCGAGTTTATAGAAATGTGGGATATACAGATGGGTTTCTTGATAATGTGAAATACCCTGTATTGACTATTTTAATTCAGCAAATTGTGTTGATAAAAATTAACATGCCAACACACATTTGCATATGGCTTAATTGTGTCTCCTTATGTGGTTTGGAAATTTAGTTTGACAAAAATATCAAAGCATTTTGTTTGTGTGCTGTAATATTCTGCTGCCAGTGACAACTTTGTGTGATAATGAGAAGGCTTTAAGGGCTGGGCTCTGCCAACTGGTCATAGCTGTGTCAAGTAGAATACTGAGAACGGCATGGAATACTGGGCAGAGGGCACTTTGAAGACTTTGCCAGTGAACACAGGAGTAAAGTGGTGTGGAAGATCATTTGAAGTTATGGACTTGTGTGGACTGGGGCTATGTGGCAAACGACAGAAAACCCATTAATAGTGAACGGAAAAGGATGTGAAGATGATACAGGCAGTGGAGATGGTGGTTCCGTTTTAGTGTGGGATTTTCTCTGTTGCAGGCCACAGTTTGTGATGATATAACATATTGATGCATTTGCTATGAGGAGGGAGCATGGAGGACAAAGAGTGAGGGCTGGACGGGGAAGGTGAGTGCCATGGGGGTAGTTGAGGAGGGACCCTGGTTAGAGGGATCGCTTGTACTCTGTAAAGGTAGGTTGAAGGGGCCAAACCCTATTCAGGATGGATAACTGTCCTTAGGTGGCTTGGTATTGGCAGGATTGTTATATGGTGATAGTGACTTTGGGTGGGTACTAACCCTTTGGGTTTTCCAATTTGACGTTGATGACACTCGTAAGAAGCAGGTTATGTATGAGGTTTTCACCTCTTCTGTGTTACAGTTCAGCTCTTCCCATTTCACTAACAAAATGTTCCAGATTACACAAAACCAACCAAAGTGTTGATCCAAATGAAAACAACCAGTCGATACAATGATAGATTTACTAGGCAAACTAACTAATATTTGGCAATCTTTCATGGTCTTGACCAGTTCCTCGGGTATAGATGGAATAACAAATCTGAAAAACATGACAACCCAAATAGCCCCTTCTGGGATTCCTTATATCCTTATCTGCGTAGTATGCATATATCTTATGTTAGCTTGCATTTGTATTTGGCCTGCTGCCATAGTTCATGGCGTTTCAACACTTTTGCCTGTCAGAGAGGTACTGGAGGAGTTTGACCAAAAAGTCAATAGTGGTAGTGAGGAGCAAAGTTAAAGTAGATAGTTGGAATGAGTGTAAGGGATATATGAGGTGCGCAGAATGACATGAGAAGTAAAAGGTGGAAGAGCTATGTGTAAAACTTTACCAAATTTATCGTGGGACTCAACTTTATTCTATGTGGTGCAGTGTTCAAAGGAGAGATAGCTGAAGAAGAGGTGTTCACTGCAGCAGGGGGCATGTCTGGAATCTACTCACTCTATAGTGAGATGGGGCTTGTTGAAGCCATGCCCAAGAAAACAGAGGCGACAAACCCCTTCTGCTTATTTCCCTGGGGCTCTCAACAACATTTGGCAGGTGTTGTAAGACAGAAATATGAATTTGCCATATTTGCAACCATTTTTCCAACATGAGTGTATGATATGTTATCTTGCATTTATATAGTGCCTACTGCCATAGTTCATGGCATTGAAATGATTTTGACTGTCAGAGTGGCAAAGGAGGAGTATGACAGAAAAGTCAGTAGTACTACGGAGGAGTAAAGTCAAAGTAGATATTTGTGATGAGGGATAAATGAGATGCACAGAACAGCATAAGAAGGAGACGGTGGAAGAGCTATGTGCACAATTGGAACACATTTATCATGGCACTCAACTGTTTTCTATGGGGTGCAGTGTTGAAAGGAGAGATAGCTGAAGAAGAAGAGTTGGCTGTGCCAGGGGTTATGTCTGGAATCTACTCACTGCCGTGAGCTGGGGCATGTTGAAGCCATGCCCAAGAAAACAGAGGCGGCAAAGTCCTGTTGCCTACTTCCCTCTGGCCTTTAAAACATTTGGCAGGGGTTGTAAGACATAAATATGAATTTGCCAATTTTACAACAGCTCCCTAAAACAAGTGAGCAAACAAAAAATCACATTGCTTGGTTTCCTTATTTATGTAATGGTTACTGAAACCCTAGGCCTGTGACCAAAGGGCTAAAGAACACCAGGCCTGATATTGCATTGCTGTGGTCATACTTCAGAGACTACTACAGTGTTATGGTGAGCTAAGGCATGTAGAAAGGAAACCATGCCAAAAATAACACATCATGCAAGCCACTCTATTCACTAACCTGAGCCCTGAATGGCCACAAACAGCTCGTTCTTCTTCTTCTTTTTGGGATGGCTCCTCAGGGGCCAGAGCCAGCGATTTTCATCTGGAGAGATGAGGTTCACCCTTAGTCTCCCTTGTCAGCTGCTCACCTCTGCTAAAGCTCTACCAGTATCCCAGCCTCTCTAACATACTAACGGAGATACCTCTTTCCAGGTGAAAAATATCAGATATTCCACTCACTGCCACCACAACGCTACTCATCCTGGCAAATAGCAGTTCCCTCTGAAGTTTGAATTGTTCATATTCCATTGAACAGGGGGTCCTCTTCCCATCCCATCAAGCTTCTGGCATCCATAATGACTTCTCACAGGCAGAGACAGAAGCAAATGGAAATCAGGCACCTGGGAGTTTTTCTCATCATTCTTTATTAAGTGTGATTACACAACACACTCTGGAAAAGCACACAGCAACATTTCCCCTTCAACCTGCTTATATAGGCTATTTGGATGATGCAACATCCTTATGCAAATGATTACTTTGTTTAGGGCCTGTTTCTGATAGGTCCTTTTATCCAGAGAAAAAAAACAACCTCACTGTACTTTGATTGGATGGCTTATCTGATGCCCACCAAGCCCACATTCCCATAGTTGGCATCCACTATTTTTCCTGAGGCACAAACTGATAAGCTGATTTTTAGACTTGGCGAGACACATTTATAACATTTCTCAACTCCTGCAAAAAACAACTTCATCACATCACTGTCAATTCTTTATCTACTTTTCGAGGTCCTGCCAAGTCAGTTAGTAATGTATACCGTGGATAAATACATAACCTCTATTATATGATGCCAAATAATGCAGCTGGTTTCTCAAATTGGTCTACATAAAATACATTATGCCCTTCTTATTAATAAAATAGATAAATGTATCCAAGTTTCCCTTGCCTTGTCTAACTTCATCATCAGTCTTTTCTGCTTTTCCTGCCAAGTTCCAAGTTTAACCTCCCAGATTCAATGATCTCACTACAAGATGCTGCCAAAGACCATTTCATGTGTCGGCCTCCGTTGCTTATCAGTATGAGTCACGGTTTTCACACCTGGCCTTAACACTTAACAACATTTTGTTCTTGAGGTATCCATTTTGAAATATATCTCTGTCTGCAACTGTATTAATCCTTCAGGGAACCATTATTTATTTATTTAAGCATTTATCACTTTGTATCACTTTGTATCACTTTGTATCCCATATTCTTAATATATCGTTATATACTCATGATATATGTGTGAGATTTAAAGCACCCAAATATGCGCAGTGCCATGTGCACTTTTTACCTTAAATAAAGGCACTATAATCCTGATTTTCGGAATAATAGAATAATGGAACCATTTGATCTGCCTATCATGCTTTCTGTACTCAATTGAGGAGGGAGGGGTTGGCACCCCAATACACCATCATATAGTGATCCACCATTTCTAGGCTTCTGCATGCCTCACAACTCGTAGAAGTGACTCGACCCATCTTAGACTTCCATTCTTTCCAACCTGCATGGCCCACTCCTAGCCAATTCAAGATAGATTCCTCTCTGTGTGATAACTCTACATTCCCCCACATCTCTTAAACTGAACCTTCCTTTGTACCACGTGCAAGTGCCTCCCCATCCTGGCTGTATCCCCTCTGATTTGTCATTCTCCCTTAACTCAGCCTTTCACAACCACCTGAACTTCAGCCACACTTAAGGGGATTTCTATATCCACTGCCTCCCTGGTTGAGTCCTCATACACAGTCCTGTCCACCAACTCATTACCCAATATCCCACAATGACTGGGGACCCATGCCAACTCAGTCCCCATTCCTTTGACTGTGCATTTCTCTAGCTGCTGTCTAGTATGTAACACTAGGGCCTCATTACAAGTATGGTGATGGGGAAAAATGTGGCAGTAATGTAATTTCCACCACTTTTCTCACTCTACCATACTACGATCTTGTCTCTGTAGTTGAGGATTTACCTGCAGCATCATGCTGGAAGTAAATCCTACCACTTTCTACTAAAAAATTGTGCAGAATTACTACAGCTGCAATTCTGCCAGTGGCAAATTCGCCGATATACACAGTGGAGCCCCATGGACTCCTAATTAATGGGTACTAACATTGCCACCACCACTTGTAATCCAGCAGTAAATCCGCCAGATCAATTGGCGATAACAGTAATTCTGTTGGGTGGTATTACAGTGGATTTACCACCGGCATACCGCCAACTTGTACTTTTCTATCACCGTCCCCTTCCTTTATTGGTTGGAAGTCACTCAGTGAGTTCACAAATACCACTACCTTAGCCAGCCTTTTATCCATAGATCTAACCACTGCCATAGTCACTGCTATCAATTCTGCTGTTCATTTGAAGATATGATCTGATAGCCTTGCCATCTTAAACTCCTACTCCTACTTAAAATAGTAGGCTTCCCTACTTTTTGCCTGTCATGGTCCCTGTATCCCCCCACACATCCAAGCACCAATTTTTGCATCTACCCTCTATCACCCTTCTTTTTCACCGCTACGTTTGCCATTTGCAATCAGAACTTCGGGTCATGCAACATCCACATGTGAAAAAGCACTCTGTCAATATTCTCCACGATCCATAGCACCTGCACCCCCAGGCGCTTTACTAACCTATCAGCATGAAACCCACAGGTCCCCCCTCTTATCTGCCAGCTTTCACCTTTATACATATGCACCCAGTTCACCACCAGGAACTTTTTTACTGAATGCCATTCACTGAAGAATTGACATTTCACCTAATATTGAACACACAATTCCACACTACTCAAATCCAAGGGCAACACCCCGCCATCTCCTGCATGGCTTCAGTAGGTGACAACCTTACTGTGTCTGTCACAATTCTCAATGACTTTGAATGGACTATATCCAGCGAGCCAAGCTGAATCTTAGTATATCTAGGTTGCAATTGAACCCTGTACTCAACACACTCCTAAACATTATGTATATAGACACAGCAGTTTCATGCTCTTTTGACATCACCCCACTCCTGCCCTGACACTGGCCTCAGCATATTTAACCACCCATAACATTTCACTACCGTCCTGTCCACCTGTGTGTTCAAATGCAAAGGCTCATCCAGAAACACTCCTAGGTACCTACATTTCAGAACTTGTGCCAACACAATCCAACGCAGTCTGAGGTCCAGGCTTACTCTTGTTCTATGTCTATGAAACCACATACATTCTGACCTGGAGATAAACACTGTTAAACACCAATTTGTGCACCATCTTTCTGTTACAGCATTTGCAACTTCTATGAATAATGCCCTCACCATTTCTCTGCAGCTCAAGGCCTCAATGTCCAAAGTCAGAGCAATCACGGCATCCATAACTGACATATGTTACCAAAATCCATGCTGGACCACATTCAGTTCACTCTCCATCTCCAGAAAGTACACCAGTCTTTCACAAACCATTTTCTCCATTACATCACACGGGAGAGATTTCAGAGCTTTGACTCAATAGGATTAACAGGATCAGCTATTTTCTCTGGTTTCAAAGTAGGGGAGATAAAAGCCCTCTTCCACCCAATCAGCATTGTCCCATAGTCCCATTGACCTACTCTTCCACCGATGTGGCATTGTCCCACTTGCCTACACCATATTATACAGTCTCAACACTACCACCAAGCAGTTGTCTGACAACATCTGTAGGAAGACAAATCAGACAGTATCCTCTCTCAGGCTACCAACCCTAAAAACATTCAAGTCTCTCTGTAACTCCCAATATTGAAAGGCACATCTAGGCAGGGCATGCACACCTCTACATTCTCCAACACACTCGCATTTGCAGTCATGAAATTTGGCATCTCTTTTTTAGCTGCCAGGGAATAATTTCACGTGCTGCACACACCCACTTTCAATAGCTCTCTCTTCAGCACCTCTCTATTCTCCAATAAACTCCTAGCATTCCACTGCCATAATTTCATACCACTGAACTTTCACGGGCAGCATCACCTTCACGCATAATTCTGTGAATATCCCTGGCAGTGATATTCACAGTATTACTACAAAACATTGAACAAAAACACTGAGAATCCCATAACATGGGATTGTTTAAGTCAAATGTAAACACTTAACAATGAAAATATAGATGGGGTTGGGTTGTGGTATTAAATTAATGAAGGGCAGGGATGTGGGTGAGCTATGGGGGTATTATTTTCATTGTTATGTGTTAAGATCCAGATATTTTTAAAAAATCAAGTTTTGGGACTCCAAGTATGTTTTTCATTGGTTTCACGTAGATATGTATTCCCTATCTTTAGATAAATCTTTGCAGTCCTCACCACTGCCTGCAATCTGTCGGATTTCAATTTACACTCAGCCGTCATGTTAATGTTCAGAATGATAAAATATAACAAGTCTTCCATTCTGACATTAAAGCCCTGTCCAAACACCTCACCTTTTCTAAGTATCTGCTGCACTCTCATCTCCACATGTCCCTCCGGGACCTTAGGACTACTCGCCACTTACTTCCTCCACTCTCTCACTTTCTGAACCACGGCAGCATTGTTTTTTTTTGCTCACTTTTGTTTGCATTGATTTCAAGGCCTCTACTTGTTTAATGCAACATCTAGATGATGCAGCATGTTCACCACAACAATTACACATTTTGGCATATCCTCAGTCACATATTCTTTAATATCACAAGGCCCACCACATTTATTACACCATGTATCCTTCCTACATTTTCATACTGCATGGCCATATCCCCAAAGAGGCGCTGGGACATCCTGCTTGACCCAAAAGCACTGATACCCCAAACACACATATTCTGGGACTTCACTCCCCTTAATATGCAGTGCCACAGTCGTAGAGCTAGTCCCCCAACAGAATTCTTCATACCCAAACACCACACTCCCAATACCCCCATACCCTTCAGTGAACTCACAATGTCCTTATCATGTGTACAAAAAAGGACTCCATATATCACCCCTTTATGTGTATTCCCATAATGAACCATCACTGTATACAGTGTTTTCTAAGGTTGCCTCAGTCTAAAGCATTTAGTTTTCTGGTTTACTCACCTACACCTTTTATCAAACAATCTTCCTCCACTTATCACATGCACAGACTGTACCTCATCAATCCCATTCTTTACCCATTGCAAAATAAGAAAATGCCTAACACCTCCAAGACCGTTATCAGGCCCAGCTGACTTAATGACCACACCCGGTCTCCCACCTCTTGGGACTAGCCACCTATCTTGACGGCAACTCTCCGCTCCACTCTCTGCGTGTCTCCAACTGTCTCAGAGACAACAGTTAGGTCTGTCATGTCACTGAAGTAGGCCATACACTGCATTATAGTGTCTCCACTGACACCATGTCACCCCTGGCTCCTCAAAGACTGCACCATCTTCCTACAGTCCCTGTAGCAGAACAGCCAGATACTATAGATGGGGATGAGGGTGGGATTTTGACCACTGCTTCTTGGGAGAAGAAGCTCAAGTCTGGCCTTCCTGCAGATTCCTGAGTCCTGTGAGGGCCTTTAAAGTAATGGTCATATTGATGTGTGAAGCAGGAATCCACTTAGGCTGAGGATGGGTGTTTATGGGAGTTAATTTACATAATCCTACCTTTGACAACCCTTCTCATACTAGGCTGCAGTTACTGTGTCCTGTTAATAGCAGGCATCATGCAAAGGGTAGGTCAAAACAGGGGTGTGCAATCTTGTTAACAGACCGGATTTCCTAGTCTACTCTTCTGGATTTTCTAGTATAACTGGAAACCAACATCATACCCTTCCCTCCCGAATCTAACTTAATTTAGCACATGAAATGATAATGTAGGTCAGTGCAGGCATATAGAAAAATATGCTATAGGCATACCTAACTAATAATGATACATCCAACACACACACACACACACACACACACACACTCACTCACTCTTTACTCACCATTTATGGGTTTGAAGTCTTCTGCTGCACTTGGAGTTAACTGATTTGAAGAAGGAAATGGCTGCTCTTTTGTAGTACACAGCACTGGTTCCTCAAAGGGAAGATGCTCTTTTCCTCACTCTCTTCCTCTACTCTGCCCTGGGGCAAAATGCTATTTCCTTTTATTGAGAAGTGCAATTCTTCCATTAATTAAGACATATTATCTCTGCTTACTGGCATGCGAGTGATGGCTCATACTTTGAAGTAACTGATGGCTTCTAATAAATGGCATTCCTTTTAAAAAAAAAAAAAGATTTATTTTACTTGAACAAACACTAGGATTGTCCTTCAGTGCAAAATGCTTAATGACACCAAGCATGTCATTGGCTCCACCTTGGTCTGACTTGTGAGTCCTACCAGAAAAACACAGGTGGCAATTCCCTTCTGTTTACTTCCCTAGGACGCATGTGAGAAACTCATGGTGACAACAAGTAAGATAGTCACAAGTGATCACAGTTTAAGGGTGTTAATTGAACAATGAATGGTGTGTGCAGGTTGGAAAAACGCCTAATCTAAACCTATATCTATGATGGGAGCAAGCGTCGACCATCAAGTGAAAAAATCAGGTAGTCCTAGTGGCATTGTGTCAAAATAAAAAAGGGCCTATACTAAGAAACCTATTGCAAACCTCACAACTAATACAAAAAGGGGTGTGGGATATTTCAAAGGTTTTCTCAAATAATATGTCAGGATGCGAAAGCTTTGGTCACCCTCCCCACGTTTTGGACAAGGGATAAGATGGGAGCTCGGAGCACAGTACAGCCTTGGGCTTCTCAAGCACGAGATGACAGTTCTAATGGCATCTCTCAGGACTCACCCTCGAGCTTTCAGCTGTCAGGGCCGTTGATGTCCAAGTCTCGTTTCACTTGAAAGTCTCTTGCTTTCGAGGACCTGACATGTTCAACTAACAAAACAAAGGTTCCTTTAACAAATGAAAGTTTGTTTACAATGTTCGCTGGGTGATGAGTTCACCCCTTGGGCCCCCCTCTTCTGGATGCTGACATTTCTCAATTGTTTACCACAGTTTCACTTAGGGTGATGGCTTCACCCCTGGGTCCACCTCTTTTGGGCGCTGACCCTTCACGTAATGTGTTTCTCAATTAATCTGTTAGTTCTTTTCTTACTTGACGTTTGGACAATAGGTTCACCCTGGATCTCCCTCTGCCGGGCTCGGACCCTTCTTGACTGACAGTACTCAGGCGAGGGCCTCACCTCCCTTACATCTCAGTCGGACTTCCCTCTGTCGAGCTCAAACCCTTTTATTCTCTTTAGCAGGATTCACCTCCCTTGTTTTCTCAATGCCTTTCCAAACAGTTGATAGTGGACATCCCACTGTCGGGCTTACCTCTGTCAACACTCTGTTTCTTGTCAGCATCTCTTGGTTAGGTTCACTCCTGCTGATTCCACATTCACAATTCAATGTTGTTGGGATTTGTTTCCCTTTCTTTCACAAAGTTTGTACATCTAAGTCTTTCTATTGTCAAGGGATTTTGCTTTACAATCTGTATCACTGGCCCTCCTATGACCTTCTAGTAATCGTAGTTTGGTTCAGATGAGGGATCGACCAGATTCTCTAATGTTTAGCACCCACATGGTGCCAGTTTCCCTTTGTAGCTGGTCTCCCTTTAACACTTCCCAAAGTTTATTCAAAGTTTGTTAAACATGGTTCAAACTTGCCACTCCTGCAATTCTCATTCAACAGAGCCCGGTTCTTGTCATTCTGCCCTCGACTCACCTGCTGAGATGAACCGTTTGGCTTTCGGTTATCCTGGAGTTAAGGCCGGTACCACGGGCACAGGAGATTCCCTCTGCCCTGATTATTGGCATACGCTCACTCTGTGTACCATTGGCATCTGCTGCAAGACACTCATGCTATTGTTCGTGGTCTTAGGCTCTCTTCCATGAATGTTCTGCGGAATTGGGATGAAAAGGACAAGGTCACTTCTCTCCTCCCCACACTCTCGATTCCTCTCACCTTTCTCCTTGGTTAGAACTGCTGCGCCTGCTTAGCCGTCTCATCATGCTGTCTTCCGTGCTCGCATTTCCCATATTGCACTCTCTTGCTCCACCTTTTATCCCTGTGGGTAAAAGGGAGGGCAGTCAGGTGTGTGACTTAGGCTAATTTCCAGACTTTGCCTGACCTTTGGATTGGGACATGTCAGATAAACAGGTTTAACATTAGTCCAGTTTTGATGACAGTTTACAAAAGTGTTGGGCTGTTGTCTTGGGTGTCTAAAGGTGATCGTGTCGGAAAAAGGGGGAGGGTTAGAATGTCAGAGTATCATACGGGATGGGACAGGGGAGGTTTGTGAAATGTACGAGAATGACCGGATGGAGAACAGAACAGAGGCGATTGTGGGAACGGTAGTGTCCTGTCATAATGGATTGGGTGTTCGAAAAATGACAATCAGAGCCACTGGATAGGTTGGATTTGTGGGGATTCTGAAATGATAACAGGAGGTTGTGGGAACGGCAGTACTTTGATCAGGTTGTTGGTGTGGAAAATAATAATCAGAGCGATGGGAAGAAGAAGAATGGGGAGTATTCGAATGGAGACCGGTGAAACGAGGATTCTGGGAGTTTTGCTTTTTGGGTGTAACTCGGTTTGGGTCTTTAGAGGATTTATTACGTATGGAGAGGTTGTGGGATCTGGGCCAGAGAGATCTAATGGGAGGAAGGAATGTAGATGCAATGCAGCCCATGAAAGCCACAGATATCTCGCCCTTCTCTCCTTCTCTGGCACAGTATTTTGTCTCCCTTTGAGAATCCTCCTGAGCATAACCCTGTGCTCCCTTATGCAGGTGATCTTTCCCTGCTCGCCTGCCTTCAGGGATAAGGTAAGAGAGGGTCAGTCCTTTTTGGCCACCTGAATAAGGGGTCTCTCGGGGCTTGCTGGGGAGAATACCCTCAGGTTTCTCGCACCCCCAACAAGCAGTTGGCATGGGTTGCATGACAGAAATCTGAATGTGTCAATGTGCCACACCTCCCTGAAAAGTGAGCAGAAGAACTTTGATTTTTTGTGGGGGGGTCTTCTGTAAAGTCATGGTTCCCGATAGGATGTTTATGACCAAAACCTGAGGTAGGCTTGTGCTTCTGGGCAGAGTACTTTAAGACGCTAAGCATGTAATCGGCTCCACCTTAGTCAGACTTCTGAGTCTTCCACAGTGTTATGTTAGGTTATCTTGGATTTGTATTGTGCCTACTTCCATAGTTCACAGCGTCAAAGCACTTTTGCCTGTCAGAGAGGCAAAGGAGGAGTATGACAAAAAATGTAGTAGTCATGGGGAAAAGCAACTTCAAAGTAGAGACTTGGGATGAGGGCAAGGGATAGAAAAGGTGCTCATGACGGCATGAGAATGAATAGGTGGAAGAGTTATGTGTTCAATTGGACTGAATTTATTGTGGGACATATCTCTGATCTATGGGGTGCAGATCCAAAAGGAGGGATAGCTGGAGAAGAGGTGTTTCCTGCACCTGGTGGTATATCTGGAATCTAGTCACTGCATGGTGAGTTAGGGTATGCTCAAGTCATGACCAAGAAAACACAGGCATCAAAGCCCTTCTACTTATTTCCCTAGGGCCCTCAACAACATTTGGCATGCGCTGTAAGATAGAAATACCAATTTGTCAATTTCCTGAAACAGTTTCCTGAACAGCAAGCAAATACAACCTCAAAATATTTGGCTGTGTCATGGTTACCAAAACCCTATGTTTGTGTGCAAAGTGCTTAAAAACATGAAGCCTCTCTATGACTTAGTGACTGTCAGACTTCTGAGCCTTCCACAATGTCATGGTGAGCCTAGGCACATAGAGACCATGGCCAAAAACACACCATGCAAGCCCCACTAGTCCCTCCACTCTGCCAGAAACAGGCAGGTTATATAGATGGGAAAGCTGGAAGGAAATGTGGGCTCATTTACCTAAGGGTCAATGTTAACCATGGTTTCTTGGGAGCAGAAGCCCCAGTCCGGCTGTGCTGGAATTTACCGAGACCTGTTAGGGCCTTTAATGTCATGGTTATATTGGTGTGTGAGGCAGGAATCCTGTTAGGCTGAGGCTGGGTGTTTAGGGGAGGTAATTCACATAATCCCAGCTTTGAATAGCCTTCATACCCTGGGTTGCAGTTACTGTGTTCTGTTAATAGAGGGCATCATGCAAAAGTACAGTTTGAGAGATGCTGCTCGCTCATGCACCCCCAAATACACACATGTTTAAGGTTTGACTTGTGCACTGTGTTAAGTGGACTGAAGCAAATGGAAAAAAAGACAAGAACAAAAGAAGAAACAACATACTGTCCACCCTGTTAAAGTGCTCTCAGAAGAACGCAGGAGGGAATGGGATAGCGTCAGTCATGGTAAGTGCAGTCCTGTTGAAGCTTGGTATATGTCAGTCCTGTCCTTGTTCCAGATCAGTGGTGGTACAACCATCCACAGTTGATGCCTATGCCTCTAGAAGGTCTTTCAGGAGGAGACACAATGAGGCATATGTCAGTTATTTGACCCCCAGAGCCCAGTGTGGAAAGCTTGTTTCAAATACCATATTGGGATTGTATATCATAAAAATCCTGAGGAAGGGGCGGGGTCTGGCATGAGATGGGGACCATTAAATGCCTCTGGGAAGGTTCTGGGACTAGTGCCACTTTCTTGAGGGATGATAGCTGTTAGGCAGAATCCTGTGCAGTTCCCTTAGGGAGTACTACAGAAGATTAAGACTACAGGTATGAGCAATAAACACCCTTTGGTATCAGTCTGTACCACCAAGATTTAGTTGGTAGCTGTGGCTAAGCAGTCAGACTTATCTCAAGAGGGAGATGAGCAGTATTCAGGGTTTACACAATAGGGCTACAGTACTATGGCACAAGGAAACACAGACCAAAGCTTTGTATTAAAAAATAATTTATATATATATATATATATATATTTATTTTACACACTTCTAGTTCAACACATTAATCACAGTCAATAAAGCAATTTAAAATCAGTCAAGCAAAGTGTACACAACCCCCTAGATTGTAGACAAGTTTGGCAAGAGTGAAAACTGAGCAAAATGGCATAGTGGAAAGAACACACAAATGGTACTCTAGCAATTTCTCACAAGGGAGGGAAATCACAAGATATACAGGAATATCTTCTTACACACCCAAGCAACACTTCCCATAAGTTTGTGAACAAGTTTAGACAAGGCAGTACTTTAACATAGAGAATACTTAAATGAAAACTGAGCAAAATGGCACTTCACAAGTTTTAAAAGTGGGAAGGAAAAGGGGGTTATAATAATTAGGTGCATAAACACAGTTCTAGTTGAGAAGCAATCTAAAGAAGGTAGTTCTAACAAATTCAGCCAGAGTCAATAGGCGTGTGCCAGAGTCAGTGGTAAAGGGCAAAGGGCCCAGGAGCAAAATGTTCTTGTAGCTGCAGTCAAGTCTTTGGTTAACAATTCGAAAAGGTGGATGCAGAAGGTGAAAGACAATGTTAGAGGATAGGGGCGGCCAACCCAACAGGTAGGTAGAGGATTTAAAACACCTTTAGCACTACCACGCAAAAAGGGCGGCCTGTCAGATCAATGTACCTTAAAATGAAGAAGAGGCTCCTGCGGTGGCGGTTGTTCCTGGTAGTTCCTGCAGTTCGGGGAATCCAGCAGAGGAAGAGAGGCTCTCATCGTGGAGGAAGGTTCAAGTCACTGCACTACCCAGGGATGAAACCAGCCGCGGTGCTGCCCAACGAATAAAAAGTACACTCATTTAAATCGCGGTCCGGGTGGACGGGTGCCTGGCTATCCATTCTCCAAGTATGGGGTACTGGCAATTCGACCAGGGCAGGTCAAGGAAGGTGATTTGGCAAACTAGTTAGCCCCACCAGCTCAAGGGAAGAAGGCTCTTGCAGATGAAGATCTTCTCTCGTCATGTGGAAAAGTGGTGAGACGCTGCAGCAGGGCTTCACCGTTGGGTCAGTCGTTGCAGATGTCTTGGCTTCTCTCCTCTTCAGCTTCTTAGTTCCCATGGCAACGTCTTGCTCTTCCAGTCCTCAGGACCCTGCTTTTATGCAAAAGTATCCCCATTCATACAGCCTAGCTGTCACTCACACAGTGGAGTGGTCTTCTTGGCGGGAGACCCTCCAGCCTATCAGGGCAGAGTGTGACATGGGTTGCTGAGGCTACCCTATCCAGGGGTCCTACTCCCCCTCCCACACAATGGATCCACCCAGACTCAGTGGTGCCGAAAGGAGGGCTCCTGGCCAGAAGCCTGCCAAAAGGACAAACAAAGGATCCCCGACCTGGGTTAGGAGTTTAGAGAAAGACACGAGAAAGAATTTATATTAAAGTTCTGGCAAATAAAACCTAACCGAGTAAAGTTAATAATAAAATAAACCGGCGGTATGTTAGAGGCTGTCAGTAAAAGTGGTAGACTCGAACAATGGGAAAATCCCATAGGGAAATATTTGCGATCAAATATTTTTGGTAGTAACCACAACCACCAGCCAGAAACTTTTGAGAGAGTGACTGTATGGTACCCTCTCGAAAATGAACACCAGGGAAAAACTATTAACCTTTCCCAGTACCTCCATAGTAAGATGGGGTGTACTGGTTTAGTTAATAGATATTGACTAGTAAAGTCAACGGGGACTTTACATGCCCTGGGAGACAGTAGTCAGTCCCAGGGTATGGAGTCTATGTTTGGGGGTCACTATGACATCCCTTTGTCACTGCACTGAGGGTGCTGTGTAACACATGTGCATAAAGATGGTTCCTATGAGGGTGAGATAAACCCCATAGACATTAAACACAAAAAATAGCCTAGAAAACACATAGCAAATATGCCTAAGAGTGGGAAAAAGAGTCACACTCTTAGCAGGAGAAAAAAACAAACCCCTTCAAATCCAGCAAAGCTGCTGGGGGACTCTATAGGTAAGGGAAATTAGCCATAGAATGATAATTCTTCCTAACAATAGCGCTGTGCTGGAGTGAGTTTGTCATCAAACTATTGCCACAGAGAGGCTGGGGGCTTGGTGCAATGTGAATAATGGTGAAGGGTTTTGGAAACATGGATTGAAAGTGTCAGGTCTAAATGGTATGATCTGTGCATCTCCATGAGTGGAAAGCATTAGAGTCTTGTTAGTCCAGAAGGTGTCTCATGAAACCAACATGTTTGTTTATATCTCCTGTCAGTATATTGAAAAGGTGCATGTACTTCAATTCATGTATATAAACAAATATCCGATGTACATGTAAAATGGCAATATGTAAACAGGTCAGCCATCTTTTGTTTTTACATGGCATGATTCAATTTTATGTGCAGTTTGTATGCACTGTTATTTTTACCATCATTTCTTATAGATGGCTGGTTTCCTGAAAACAAGATGGGGCATCTCAGGGAAAACCTATTACAGAAGTTCATTGTGTTGCAGAATGGCCTCTAGTTCATTAGCAATCTTGCAGTGTGTTCAACTCTGGATTCCAGTGGCACCCAGGTTTGGGCCTCTTTTGTTCTGTATTCTAGAAAGTTCCCATGTGAATCTGACAGTCAGCATTCAGTTGTTGTATCCATGGTGGTTTATGAAGAGTGATCTGAAGGTGTCATATTTGTTTATCCTGGTCTCTTTTGTCTGAGCATACCCCATTGTATTTGTATACGTTGCTAAATAGTGTAGCATGCTTCGGGGGCACTGTCATTCTTCAGAAGTCATGCCAGATCAGTTGAGTTGTGGGAGACTGTGATCTGTAACTGGTCATCTTTTTATTGTCATGGTAGTATCAAGGAAATTTACTCTTTCACGAGAATATGAGAGTTTGAGTTTGACGGTTGGTGGAATCCATTAAATCTTTGATGGATAGTTACGGGCCACTATTCACCAGAAATCCAAACCAGACTTTTTCATCAATGTAGCACAGATATTTAAATTTTCTGCAGTAACAGGTGGCAAGAAAAACAGACACTAATCATGTCATGAATACATGTGTATATTGAGGAGACATCCAAGTACCCATGACCATCCCCCTCATGTGGACATAAGTTTTGGCACCAAATGAAAATTAGTTGTGAGGCAAGATAAATTCTATGCACTTGTCTATGGCACCAGCTAGCAGGTTATAATAGACAAGGGCATTCTTACATGCTTGTATACCATCCCTATGGGGAATGTTTGTGTAGAATGACTCCTTGTCAATGGTTTCTAGTAATGTACTCCTTGGAAAGCGACTATAGCATCCTGTTTGATGATTAGATTAGTGACTGCCTGATGTCATTATGGCAACTGATCCCTCTTTGTCTGCTGATTTGATTGTAAATGCACATGAATGTTGCTGTTACTTGTGAAGTGTCAGTCAGATACCAGTAAAAGGCTTTGGCTATGTTCCCTACAACTGTACAGGTGCAAAGTGTACAAGCCTTTTAGTTGGATGGTGATTCATGAAACTGCAATGTCTGTTCAAGCCCCTGCCAGTGCACTGAAATTGCACATGCATTTGAATGCATATGTCTACCTGGTTTATCAGTCCTGAAACCAACCTGCAGAACAGTCATTTTAAAGTAATCAAGGGTATGATCTGCTTCTAAAACAGCTCATCAACTGGGCTGTCCTTTGTGAATTGTTTTGCACTCTGATGTTCGTACGCACTTATGGAGGAGACCATTTCCCCTTATCTAGTAGCCTTGCTGGGGGCATTTCACACACATAAGCAAGTAAACATGTAAAACACTGGCAGATGCTCATTTACGTATATGGTGGACAGGGCATGGATGTCAGATGCACGCAATTCTTCACGCACTCCTCTGCAGCACTATCATTGAGGCATATTGTGTCTTTCACAACATTGCAGTGCAGAGGTATACATTCACACAGTTTCTTATGTGAGGCCGTGCCACAATTTCCACCCCCACCACTGCATCCAGCATGGTGCATGGAACAATACCATAGAAAGGAGGGCTCAGCTGGTGAGCAGCTACTTCAGCTGAACCTGCCAATTTTCTGGGAGATTAATTAACAGAAATTGGGTGCACACAGACAAGGGGTGGACTGGTCTATAGGGAACTCTGGAGATGTCCCAGTAGGCCTCTGCACCCTGGGCAACTTTTGCATTTTATTTCCAAATGTACTCATAGAAAAAGGGTTGGGCTTGCTGGAAATGTGTAATTTGGGGCCACTTTAAAATTATTTCCAGGGACTCTTTTGGTTCCCAGTCCACTACTGACACAGATCCTCAAGTAAGCTATTCTGAAACACAAATGGAAGATGCTCCTGGCACACATATCCTCATGCAAAGACCCCCTAAATCAATGCATATGTCACTTTCATCCAAACAGCGACTAGCACCACTTCATACCTCTCAACATACACATACAGAATGTACACATACATGGATCATGACACAGTGGGTACAGTTCAAAAGCCATTCACTACATATATCACTTATAGCCATAAGGGTACATGTCATGATGCACAGTATCATTACTTCCTTACCCAGAGTTATATGTGGCCCCTCACATCATGGTTTCATTTAATAACAAAAATAGGACAGCAATTTTAGGCACAGGCTGCCACATCTCCTCCACCAACATATCATTAGACAAGTGTCTCAAAAGAAAACAACTGTTTATTGATGACAAAAATAAGAGGGCTAAACCTGTGAGAAACCTCTCAAATGTGGCCTGCAGGCTCACACAAATATTTGAGTGAAATTTGGGTAGGTTTGAAGATTTACATATTCAGGAAAGGTCTGGAGAAGTTTTGTCAGGTTCCGAATGATTCATGGGAATAAAAAAAAAACATACTGATAAAAAGATTAAAAGACTTCAGGAACGCTGTGCCATTAGTCACTTTGACATTTTGCTCTCTCTGGGAATCCATGGCAGTGAAGAATCTAAGCTACTTTTGTATACATTGTTTGATTTGAACATGCACTGGCAGGAAAAGGTCTGATCTCTTGAATCCGCTCTTTGCAGTAACATTTCATAATTATGATTTTTATAAGCTAAACTAAATCTGTCATCTGAATCCCTTAAGAGTTCATCTGAAACAGAATATCCTGAATACATAGGAAATGTAGGTGAATAGAGAATGGTCAAACTTATTCAACCAGGTTTAGCAAGTAGATGGACCAAGGACCTAGGAAAGGACATAGTCAGTAGTCTAGAATATTGCCAAAAGATCTTCCAAACAGACCTCCTATCTGGTTAGAGCCACTGATAAAAACCAAAGCGGCAGTCTATCATCTTATTTAAACAGAAGACAGCTTTGTGTCATTTACACAAAATCCTGCAAAGCTCAGTTGTTAAGTTCGACAGCCAATTGGCAGTTGCAGTGCAAAAAAATGGCTTTGACTGCAAAGAACCATTGCTGAAAGCCAGAATAGTAAAAGCCTGCCTTCCCCATAAAGACTGTGGCCCTCATTACAACTTTGCCAGTGTGGAAATAACTTACACATTTACCAGTGAGGCAGCTGGAGTTACCTCCAGCAAAGAGGTGGGTGTAATTATGCCACCCTACCAGCAAAGATAGCTGTTATTACTGGCACTGGTATTACCAGTGCCAGTAATACCAGAAAATCCCACACCCCATGGAGTCCTATGAGAGTCCATAGAATGGGGATTTACCACCCTTGCTGGCACTCATAATCCAATGGTAATTCTGCCGGACTGAGTGCTGGTAATGGTAATACAGTTTGACATTATCCTGCCGGATTTACTGCCACGATACCAGCAAACATGTAATGAAGTCCTCTAAGTTACACTGGGGAAAACGTACACAGTGAGACTTTCAAGACTTTTGCTCGAGAGGCATTTGACTCCTTTCATAAGAGAGCTTTGAGTTATGATGGTTTCCGCTTCGAGGATTCCTTACTATTGAGAGGTTTTGGTGTAACAAGGATTTCATAGTAACAAGAACGAAGATAACATATTGCCATTCTGATGTTCTTTGAACTCTTGAGCTAAATGGTCCTGAACCTTTTTGAGAAATAGCAATTTGAGTTGGCTGAAAAACCACTTGTGGATGAGGAAGGATATTTGCTGTTGTGGGAGAAGATATCTAGTTTTATTGGTATTCATCTGTAAGAAATTATCCAATTTACTTCCGAACACACACACAAAATAAAAATACAGAGAATGTACCTTTGTTATGAAGTCTTGATTGTCCCATACACTTTTTTGTGATATGTAATTTATTGCAAAACGTATGTACTTATTGTTCGATGCTCTTATCTTCTTAGTGCAGTGTTGTATACTTTTTAAAACAAACATATTTATTGTATATATATATATGTATATTGTTGACAGACTTCGAAATTGTTTACATGGGTTTAAATATTAAGCCAAATCATTGTTTTGGACATTGATATTGTGTATGGTATCAGCTGTATTACAGGGCCTGCTGAAGGGGCCCTGTAGTTATGGTTAAGTTTCTTAACTCATAGGAAGAGCACTTTTTGGGTTGCTTCTAACTTCACTCCCCCTGAACGAATCCTCATCACACTTTCAAAACAAGTATATTACCTCATCCACATTTTTCTGGCAAGTTTGGTGAGGTTTCTTCAAGGGGGGGCAAAGCAATAGGGAAGTCCCATAATTTCACTGGAAAAATACATTTGCTCATGCCTACAGCCCAAACCGCTGGACGGAATTTCACCAAATTTGTGGCAGGGGCAGTGGCTTGTTCCCAAAAGCGTGCTTTTGTAAATTAGGCATACATCCATTCAGTAGTTTTCTTTAAATTGGGCAAAAAGTAGGTCCCAAACAATTAGTGATATCTGGGTTTGGTCCGCGGGTGCACTTCCCTGTTCGTTCCACGGACGGGGTCTCAATTGGCCGAGGGGCTGTCATGATGTCCACAGACATGTAACTCACCCACGGATTGGTTGCTGAAAAGCATGAGGTGAATGATATTTTACTGATATGCCCACCATGTTGTACCCGCATACAGCCGTGGCTATCCGCAGACAGCGCATTGATGAACAAGTCTGGGAAACACATTTTAGGTCATTTGGTGTTGGAAAGAGGGGCTGGGAAGGGTTGGGGAGGGAAAAAAGATGATATGGGGCTATTTATTTTGGTGGAAGAAGATCATTTGGGGTGCACTCCGCGGTAGTCCGCAGACAGCTTGGGTTATTTTGTGACTGAAAGAGGGCTTAGGTGGAGGGGTTGAGAAATACATTTGGGGTTATTTTGTGACTGCAAGGGAGCTTTATCAGGGTAGGGGAGTGGAATCTAGATGATATGGGGATATTGCAGTTGCCAGATTCTTGAGTGCATGGCTGTATTATGCTGTTGTGGTTGTTGCCAGTGCCTAGATTCTTGGGTGCATGGCTGTAGGCCATAGGCCATAGGCCAAGACCAAGAATATAGGCACTGGCCACAACCATTGTAATAATATGTGTACAGAAATGGAATATGGCCATTGGAAACAACAATTATAATAATATGTGTATAGTAATTGTACATATATGTGGGTAGTGTATAGTATTTGTAACATGGTGACACAATTAAATTAATGATGTACCATTAGCGGTATAGGTTGACTTTGTTGTACATCGTAATGCAGGAGAAATATTTGTTTCATTTCAGTGAAAAAACATTGCATAATATGTTAGGTAGGATAGTTGACAATGTTGCATTGCCTACAATCTCACATATTCATGTACTTTTTAGACCCTAATAATTAGTACATTCCAAGCACTATGTTTCAGACAACATTACTGTGTGTTTTGCACAGATGCTGTTTTTGTTTGCATAATCATTGGGTCATTGGGAAATAACATCCATACAGGATTTTTAAAAAACGACATTTATTTGACATTATGTGTCACAGAATGTTTGTTTGAAGTGTGAAGTACTTAAATGAATGTTTAAGGTGTACAAATAAGAAGTGTATTTGTTGTTACAAGCAGTGTTGCTGTTGGAAGACTCGAAATGCTGTAAGTGTTTTACTTTTCGAAAGGGCTGGTGGACTCTTTTTTTTAAAGGAATGTTTGAGGTATTTATATATCTGTCGGGTTATTGAAACTGTTCTTCATTTCAAAAGGAGTATTGCAGTATTATAGATGTAGTTAGATACCAGTTGGCGTACTCTAACTGTTGATATGTTTATAGTTCCGAAGGGTATTTCTTTGAATCAGTTTGATACTTGTTGGTGTAGTCCAACTATTTTGCTACTTAAAAGTAGCATTGCAGTAGTATGGCTGCAGTTGGATATCAGTTGGCATATTCTAACTGTCGATATCTTTATAGTTCAGATTGGTATGTTTTGAAGCAGTTTCATTGCTGCTGGTGTACTCTAACTATTGTACTATTGAACAGTAACATTGCAGTATTATGGGTGCAGTTAGAGACCAGTTGGCATATTCTAACTATTGACAGTTTTACAGTTGTGAAAGGTATGCTTTGGAGTAGTTTGATTCCTGTTGGTGTATTCTAACTAATTTACCATTGAAAAGTAACATTGCAGTATTATGGATACAGTTAGATACCAGATGGAGTATTCCAACTGTTGATAGTTTTACAGTTTTGAAGGGTATGTTTTGATGCAGTTTGATTCCTGCCAGTGTATTGTAGCTATTTTGTTATTCAAAAGTAGTACTGGAGTAGTATGGCTGCAGTTAGATACCAGGTAGCATATTCTGTTGATAGTTCTACAGGTGAGTACCTGAAGTTTGTAGACCCTCATAATCAGTACATTGTAGTGCTATGGCTGAAACAACATTAGTGTGTGATTTGCACAGTTGTTGTTTCTGTTTGCATAATCATTGGAAAAAAATATCTATATAGGATTACCAAAAGTGTACTACATTTACATCTGTTGGCATATTGAAACTGTTTTCCATTTCAAATACAACATTCCAGGACTATGGATGTAGCTAGAAACCAGTTGTATTCTAACTGTTTATAGTTTGACAGTTCTGAAGGGTATATATTGAAGCAGTTAGATACCCGTTGACGTATTCTAACTATTTTGCTACTCAAAAGTTACATTGCAGTATTATTGATGCAGTTAGATAGCAGTTGGCATATTCTAATTGTTGATAGTTTTATAGTTCAGAAGGGTTTGTGTTGAAGCAGTGTCATTGCTGCTGGTGTATTCTAACTATTGTACTATTGAACAGTAACATAGCAGTATTGTGGGTGCGGTTAGATACCAGTTGGCATATTCTAACTTTTGACAGTTTTACAATTGTGAAGGGTATGTTTTAGAGTAGTTTGATTCCTGTTGGTGTATTCTAACTAATTTACTATTGAAAAGTAACATTGCAGTCTTATGGATTCAGTTAGATACCAATATGCATATACTAACTGTTAATAGTTTTACAGTTTTGAAGGGTATGTTTTGAAGCAGTTTGATTCATGTTGGTGTATTCTAGCTATTTTGCTATTCAAATGTAGTACTGGAGTAGTATGGCTGCAGTTAGATACCAGGTGGTGTATTTTAACTGCTGATAGTTCTGCAGGTGAGTACCTCAACTTTGTAGACCCTCATAATCAGTAAATGTTAAGTGCTATGGCTGAAACAACATTAGTGTGTGATTTGTACAGTTGTTTTTTCTGTTTGCATTGTTGGGTCATTGGGAAAATAATCTATATAGTATTACCAAAAACGTACTATATTTACATCTGTTGGCGTATTGAACATTTTTTCCATTTCAAATTCAGCATTCCAAGGCTATGGATGTAGTTAGATACCAGTTGGCATTTTCTAACTGTTTATAGTTTTACAGTTCTGAAGGGTATTGTCTAAAGCAGTTAGACACCTGTTGGTGTATTATAACTATTTTGCTACTCAAAAGTAACATTGCAGTATTATGGATGCAGCTAGATACCAGTTGGTGTATTTTAACTGTTGATAGTTTTATAGTTCTGATGAGTATTTTTTGAAGTACTTTGATACCTAGTGGTTTATTCCAGCTATTTGTCTATTCAAAAGTAGCATTGGAAGTAGCATTGGAAGAGTATGGCTGCAGTTATATACCAGGTGGCGTATTCTGTTAATAGTTCTACAGGTCACTGACTAAACCTTGTAGTACCTCATAATCAGTACATACTAAGTAGTGTGGTTGAAACAAAAGTACTGTGTGTTTTGCAGATTAGTTGTTTTTGTTTGCATAATCATTGGGTCATTGGGGAAAAAAGTATACAGCATTAAAAAAATGTAGTACGTGTATGTGAATTTAAATTCACAGCATGTCTGTTTGAATTGTTCAGTACTTAAGGGAATGTCTAAAGTGCACTAACTCCTGATAGTTTCACAGGTCAGTGACTACATTTTGGTTTAACAAATATTAAGTAGGCATTTGTTATATTTGCTGATAATCTCTGTTTTAGAGTAATGGAAGTGCTGTTGCATTCAAACCAACCACATCTTTGTTTTAATGTATGCAGTATAGTGACCTGCACTGGTTGTCCCAGCAGTTTGGTAAATGATGCCTACTGTTGTGAAGGTTTTCTTTCCAAGCGATAATTGCTTGTGTGTGAAGCTAGTAAGCCCGCAGTTGTTTTTGGTACCATCTGCGTTTTACCTTAAATGCATTTGTATTACATATTGGTTTTGCAAGTATATGTGTAAGGTGGAACGATTGTCTGAATTGCAAACCGTGCATAATATGACATGATTTGCATTTTGCATCAGCTGATGAAATGGAATGCATTCACAATTTGGTATACACAAATCGTTCAATAGGGGTGTCCTCTTGTGCAACATGGTTCCAGAGAGTGCATGTATGTTTCCATGTGTATGAAATTTGGAAGATTGTATTTATAGGTTTTGCTTTACAGTACTTTCAGTAAGTACATGAGAAATTCTTTTGGAACTTCCTGTGTGTTTATGGGGAATTTCACCATTCCTGCACAGTAGTCCAATTCTTGTCTTATTTCCTAGACACTGTAAGTGTTCTGAGAGTTATTTGTTGCATTTCTATGAAGGGTGAGCATTTGTAAACACAGCTGGACTGAGCAGTTCAAATAAATGTTTTGAAGAATTGATGGCAATTGGAACAGAAGATTGATTGCTACATTTGCATAGCAATTTACACCAGATGTGTTGGAAAACCTAAATGGACTGGAGAGTTCTGTCTCGTTGTCATTTGTTGGCCCTCCACTTGTTTCTTTAGAAGAAATATGTGTCTTTGTGTCTGCTGATGGATGTGCACTTGTCTTTGCACTAGATAGTTGTGTGGTTGTACAACTTGATGGAGTAGCAGTTGTTTTTAGTTTATTTAGTGTTATTGTTGGGGGATCTCTTATCAGTTCTGTTTGCATTCATTTTCTTTATTAAAGTTTACCTTTTTCAGCAACAGGGTACATATTGAGATGGGGTGTGTAGCGTGCATGTCGTCTGTTGTACTCTTTGATGCAAGGAATGTCAGCATTGACTTTATTTGCATCAAAATCGACTAGAAATAGTCCTTTGTGTGTACGTAGATGTGAAAGAGCTGCATAACTCATACCTTCTTTAAAGACTGCGCTGCCAATGTCAATAAATGCCTGATCTAGGGTTAGACCTTGTGATTTGTGAATAGTGACTGCATATGCAAGAGACAGACTGAATAGGTCTCTGCGTACATACATATCTTTGAAAAGAAGGAATTGTCCTGTTAACTTCTGAAAGTTTGTTAAAGTGGATGTTGACAAACTGAATGTTGTTGTCATGTGGATATGTCTGGAAGCCAACAACTGTACCAATTGCCCCATTGACTAAACCTTGTTCCACGTCAAGGTTACGTTTCAGAATTACTCTGCAGTTTAAACACAACGTTAATATTTTCTCCAAACCAGCTATGTTAGAGATACATTTTTCTAAGCTATTTAATCGTGATGTTGCTTGTTGATACATAGAGAGTGTCATGCTATGCCCTTCCAGTTTGTCTCTGTAGATAATATGCACAATTAGTTGCATTTCTATGTTTTAACATTGTTTCAAAGAATTGCTATGGTTGGTATTAAGAACATTTATTTTACATTGTTTTTTGCTAATGGTTCCATGACATGAGAAACAGATGTGTCATGCCCATACAGCTCATGGATGAGTTTACTATTTAAGATAGTATGCATCTTTAGAAAGATGACCAGTCCTAATGCTTTTTAAAGTATTAGCATAGGTGTGGTCTGAACACTGACACATGTTTTGAGATAGTTCTGTGTATTGGAAATGTTGCCAGATATGTACATTTCCTATGCTGACAAGTGTGTTGCAACATTGTTTGTGTCCTAAGGTTTTAAAAATAGGTTCACCTTTCACTGGTGTTCACTGTAGGAGATCTCCAAAAACAATAACATGTTTTCCTCAAAGAGTTCTTTGTAGTCTGTTTTAAGGACTTCTTGTAAACTGAGGTGAATTAAAGCCCACATTAGATTGGAGAACATGCTCACCTCATCTATTAGGAGTATTTTCATTTGGTTGAAAACTTTGCGTAGCTCCATAGCAGCTTCTGTTGATAGTTTATAGTATTCTCATTTGTTTTGGTGTATTACTGGAAGGAGCAGTAGTCGGTGTAAAGTAACACCTGCTATGTTGTAGGCAGCTGAACCTGTGGGGGCTGTTACAACAGCTGAAAGGTTGTTGTTTCTTAATTTTTGTAGGAATTTTCTGATGATTTTTATTAAGAATGTTTTTCCAGAACCAAATTCACCACTTACATAGAGGAGTAGAGGTTTATACTTTTGACATCTACAAGTTTTACTTTCATGCTTCAAACCATGTTCAATTTCTTTAGTGGCACTAGGACATTACAGGTTTTGCTGGAGTGGACATTCGGGTGCTGGAAAATGTTAGTCTCTATTTCTGTGGAGTTGTATAGCACTGTATGGCAATGGGGACACAGGAGACACGGCAGCGTTGCAAATGTGTCCGGTAGTCCCGTGATAAGTATGCAACACATGGCGGCAGGAGGAAAGTGTGACATTTGTATACAATTGAAAATGGAAAAAGTTGAGCATTTAACCCCTTAAGTAACAAGGACGAGTCGTTTTTGCGTAGACTTGCATAATAGCCTGGCAGTTAAGGGGTTAAAAAGCTATCCTTTTTGGGAGGCTGGACATGAAAGGTAAGCAATGATCTTACAGCAGGCCAGTAGTAGGACAGAAGCATTTACGATTCTAGCAACTAGAATAGTTCCACTATATGTATTTTTTAAAGAGGCTCCGTCACCTTAGGAGCAGCTAAAGGTGGGGTCACAGCCGTGACCTCTATCTTTGCGGGCCCAGGGTCTCAGACCCTATTTAGAGCTATAGGTGCAACACCCAAGTGCCGTTCAGAATGGTAGTTAATGCCTTTTATCTCTTAGGAGAGGTCTCCTAACCGGGAGCTATCTTACTTCAAGTTTAAGAGCCTCAATACTTTTACAAGGTGGCTCAACTTAGTCTAAGACCACAGATTTTCTGTTACACTCATTGTTAACAGATCTTTTAAGGGACGAGGGGATATCACTTTTAGATTTACCTTTATTCTCATGGTCCCTTAAGGGGATTAGATATTGAGAAGCTTCCTTCATGTATCTATTAATGGAGTTTATGTTAGCCTATCCTAGTCACTTCTTTCATCTACATTTAAATCCAGGATTACTTAAGAAGCCTAGGCAGAGCCCAGATTATTCTATCACTTTCACACTGAGCAAACATTTGAGGTCAAACATTTTCAGCCATACAAATATATCATATTCCATGTCATACTGACTCACCAGTTATGTGATCTTGGAAGCTTTAGACTTGTCAGACTCTGAAAAATAAGAACAGTCCACAAAATCCTCCTCCCTTGGGGCATGAGATTCCTTTTTTATTTTTCTAATCTTTAAGTTAAGTTATAGTCCATCAGAATTTTACTCCATTGATAACATTAGAACTCATGGGTACCTTTAGTGGGGCTGGCAAAACAGCCCCCGGTAAAGGTGCACCAAATTAATAAAAAGGTTCACTGCCACCAGCCATTAAATGTAAGTTTGTCCTTGTAACATAAATGGTATATTTAAAATGAGAAAGCGGATACCCAGTATCTCCCCAACACTCCACATAAGGTGGGGGGTGCCTTTCTCACTGATTAAAAAGTAAAAGGGATCCAAAGATTTTTTCTTCCCTTGGGAACCTTAGTTCTCACAAGTTTATCCAGAGAAAAGGAACCCAGCAACAATAGGCTGTATGTGTCAAAAGATGTTGAAGTGGATACAAATAAAGAGGCACTATGGAGAGTCGTAAAAATTACACCCATACAAAGAGTAAAAGACTCTGTGAGGGTGGAGAAAGGTGCCTAGACACTGAGGTATAGGGAAAAATAATCTACCAGTCCAATAAAAAGTTACGGGGTTGACACAGATCAGGAAGATTTATCATAGATATAAAAATAAGACCTAACAACCCCCTCCTCAGGACATCCGAAAGGCCAGAGACAATCAAAAATCAAGTTATATGTGAAACATTTTAAACTGTCAACAGTCCAATCACAACGGTGTGACACTAGATGACCCCATCATGAGATAATTGTCAGAAAGTAGTCATTAGATTGGTCGCAAGGGATGGATAGGCCAATAATTTTTTTTTTTGTTTTTTGTTTTTTTATATAGCACTCTAATCTTAAGCACTTTACACAGCCCCACTAAATAGGGCTAGGTATTATATAAAATCCTAAGCGCACCGATCAAGCACAGCAAGTACTGTTTACTGGGGCAGCGCTATCATCGGGGGCTGCCGTGTCCTGGAAGTCACTACTCTTGGACTTGTGGGTTTTTGGAGCTGTGGGCTGTCCATTGCAAAGCTCGTATTGACGGGCTGGAGGACGTCTTTTTCTGCAACACCATTTTGCCTGGACGATAAAAACAAAAGAAGGTGATTGCTGTGCACGTTGTGCTGCATAGAATAGTTGTGCACGTTGTGCACACTGTAAAGAAGTCGTACTTAGTGTTGTGCCACTCACACTCTTTAATAGTTACTTAATATACTTTTCTTTAATCTGTTTAAGTGCGACTTGAACACAGGGACACCGCCCCTCTTGGCGTGCTCGCTTCTGCTGGGAGGAGAATAAATACACAGGCACCAGCGCACCCGCGCGCACACAGATCAAGCACAGCAAGTACTGTTTACTGTTCACGGTGCGCGGCGCGGGGCGTGCTGCTGCTGCTAAGACACCCTCCTATGGTCATCAGAGGTTATTAAGGTATTTTATCTGGTGGGTTGTATTTGACATCATACTGCCCTTCTATTATTTATATGCTTTAAGTGCTCCATATTGCGTGTCCTGACCACTGATATAAGTTCATTGCCTCATTGCCGGACTGAGTGGCTGGCCGTTTGGTGGTTCGGGTGGAGGTGGTTGTGGTTGGAGTGTAAAGGGGGGTTGTTTGTATTCATTTCTTTCTGTTTGGAGGGGCGCTCCTACTTTGGGGCCCCAAGTGAATTATGAGGAAACTTAAATTACCATCGATGCGTAAAGAAGCGGGTGCTGACTTCTTTACAGCAGTTAGCGCAAGACGTGCTAGTCTTGCCCGTGCGGCTGCGTTACCGTTGCCCGAAGTTAACGATGAGGAGGTGGAAATGCTGCAGTGTGCAGTATTGATTCCTCTCAACCACTTTTTGGTGATGAGGAGATGACTGATACGATGAGTAACAAAACTAAGGCCCTGGGTGTTGGCATCGATCTCGAATTACATTCACATGAAAATGATAATTGTTTCCCTAGTGACTTAAACTACAATAATTTGCTGGATCTATCTAATCAATTGCCTAGTCAGGCTTCTAAATCTGTTACAAGTATGCCGGACACATTGGCTTCTGATTTCCATATGATGATGAGTCTCTTTAATCGCCTAATGCTTACTGAATTGAGGGATCAAACGAAATACATTCGGGACTTAGTCTCGGAAATCTCTATGCTTCCCGAGAAATTATCTGAGTCATTGAGTAAACTCATGAAGTCAAGTCTCGATAACAATTTTAGCCCGAATGATGTCAGCTCGGGCTCGACAAAGACTTTCTCTGTCCAGTCTGTAGATGAGATTATTGTCATACCAGCTACTCAGGACCTTGCCTTGGGGAGTGGTATGGGTACTACTACGGCAGAATTGGCGGATATAGTTCATTGTGAGCAGGGGGGAAAAGCTCCCGGAAATAGAGAGGAACCAAGTGTGAATGATACTAAACTCTCTAAAAGACAAGGGAAAAGGTTGGCGAAACTGAGGAAAACAACCAATAATAGTAATAAACAAGGGGGGGCAGATGAAATCCTCTAGAAAATTCCTCAGAGATCTCGCTTATGATGAGGCTAATGATGTACAACTAATCAGTGTAGAGAAAAAATTGCAAAGTAATAAACCTGTAGGAACTAAAGACATACTTGTAAAAAAAAGTAGAGGTATTGATCAATCCACCCAGAGTTCCTATCTCGAAGGGGAATATCGACCCTGTGATACTCTGAAAAAGAAAAAACACCGAGATGATCTTTATGAGATATTTAATGCGGCTGTGCATGATGGGTCCTCAGTGAAATTGCAAAATCCTCTGGATGGCAAAGACATAATTTTGGCCAATGACAAAGGGTTGGTTATGGTAGAAACAAAGATCAGTGATGAAGATGCACGTGACCATGATGCTGTCCCACTGAGGAATCATGTAGGTATTTCGGTTAATACAGGAATGGGGACTCACGATTGGAAAATTGCACCGGGTAAAACAGGAATGGGGACTCACGATTGGAAAATTGCACAGGGTAAAACCTGTAAGGACACATAGATTGTAGCAAAAAAAGGTGATTATGCTGTAAATACTGAAAAAGTCCCCGATTTGAGTAGTGTGAGTGATACCATACAGACTGTGAATAATGAGGCTTATTATGTATCTATAATAACATCGCTCAAGGAAAAACACGCAAAAGACCTGTCTGAGTTGCGGGTAGGACCTGCAAGGGGAATGAATGATGCTGGTAGCTGTGAGGACTTTGGTCGAGATGAGGGGAGGTCGGGAATGATTATTCCTAGCATTCAAGAAAAGGGCAATGAACAGTCTCTGGAGTATCGAGTGCTTGACTTAAAAGAACCTGTAAGACCGGAGCAGCCGGGGCTTGATCTAACAACTCTTTTTGATGACTCTACTGGGCCCGCACTAAACAGACCATTTATTCTATCACTATTGAGTCAAATTCCGGACCTGAGCTTGATCACCTCGGCCGACATTGATTTAGTTGACTACATACACAGACAACGTCTTGATTACGTTTGTCTAGTAATTCCATCACCTTTGGTTAGAAACCTTCTCCTGAAAGAAGCAGAACAGTTTCAATGAAGAGGCTACGGCATCTTTGAATATGTATATGTACAACCACTGTTAAAAAAGTCTCTTTCAACGTATAGTGGTCAAGCAAAGGGATTTTATCCCAACAATGGGGCGGGGGAATCAGTGTCTTTAACAGAGAAATCGGACACACATGACTGGAGGTGGCTTGCCTTGTCCCTATGTGAATCTATTGATACTCTTAAAAATCTTTCTAAGCCCCTTTAGCAACTGAAAAAAGGAATCTCGAAATAACTTAGTTGGAATTCGCGAGGATCCTCGCACCTGCTGCATAATCTTAGCCTTATGAATGATTTAGCTCGATATGAGTTTGTTTGTATACAAGAAACCTGGTCTAGGGTTCATTTATGCTGGGAGGGTTTCACGGTTTCGTCTCTAATCGCAAAAGGGGGCAGGCGTGGTAGACCTAAAGGTGGTCTCATAACGGCATTGAAAAATACCATTGACCCTAGAATCACGGGTGAATGGGCGTTTTCGGATCACTTTTTAGTAGTGGGTTACATACTGAAGTTTAACGCGGTGGACACTGCATTTCTGATAGTGAATATATACTGGAACCAGGCAGACTACTCTGATAAACAATTAAGGCTGGAATTGGGGAATTTGGGATCATTATTTGAATCCTGGATGGCTATGAATCCCGGGGGGCTCATGGTTATAGTTGGAGACCTAAATGCTGATATTACTGTGGACTTTCCGATTGGAGACCTGTATATGGGTAATGATGTGATCGCACTACCATCAGTGGATAACCCCAAGGGCCGAGGTAAAATTTGGTCGCACTTTATTGAGATTTGGGGTATGATAGTTGTGGCTAATCCTCTTCCCACCTGGAAAGCTCGGGGTTATAAATCCACTATTGATTACATTATTTGTTCTGTGGGCGTGTTCAACTGTACAGGAAGTCTGGATATCATTGATACTAATCGTAGCGATCATTGTATGCTCTCTTTTGAATTGGACACGGTGGGTTACTCTAAATCAAAACTGATGTATAGTCATCCCTTGGAAATTAACCAGGCTGGGAATAGAATTAGATGGACTGAGAAAAAAAACACCTCTTTCATGGCCACCATGATTAAAGATTACGAAACTTTCTCTGATATCCAACGGGTCGACACATATTCGGCTGTTAAATTTACAGATTATATTAATAGTTCACTTAGAAAAATTGAGGAGTTTGTTGGCAAGAAGATCACAGGTAATAATTGTAAGACCCATTATTTTGATGAGACAGTGAAGGATAGGAAGTGTCTGATGAGGAGAGAGATTAGACAGGCTTGGAAAGCGGGGTATGATATTACTTATACAGTGGCCCTGGTAAAGAAAATAAAGCAAACATATAAAAATTGGTCGATCCAACATCGTATGGTGAAAGAGCAGAGGGACGGGGAAATTATGTTAAACTCCCTTAAGGACATAACTCCAGCAACTTCTGGAACTTAATTAACAACCTTGAGAAACCCCAGAAAGAGATGCTTCTTAATCCGATTAACGAATCCACTTGGCTGGGTCATTTTGCCGATATATATCACACTAAAAATCATGATATGAAAGATGTAGTGAATGGAGGATCCCAATGGAACTTGAATTTTAGCACGAGGGACATTGTGGACTTAATAACTAAATCTAAGAACTCGGGTGCGCTCGGGCCGAATAATCTTTCGAATAAAACTTTTAAACGTGAACCCCAAATATGGGCAAAAATATTGTTTAGTCTGTTTAATAATATATTATTGACCAGAGTTTTGCCTTTGTCGTGGAGGGTATCTATTATCATCCCGATCTTTAAGAAGGGATCCCGACAATGTCCCCTAAACTACAGGCCAATTGCCATCTCGGATCCAGAGTCGAAATTGTTTGCGTCTGTTGTACTGAAGGAAATTCACAAGTGGATGCTTGAAGGGAATATTCTGGATATTAGGCAAATCGGCTTTAGGAAAAATATGGGAACCAAATGTGGAGGGATGATACTTAGCTGTCTGCGTGCTGAAGCCATGAAAAAGGGGGCCTTACCCATTTATGTTGCGTCCATGGACTTAAGCTCTGCGTTTGATTTGGTGGATAGGAGGATTCTCTGGCAGAGACTTAGATCACTAAACATGCCGCCTATCCTGTTGGATATAGTCAGGGCTATATACTCCGATACAATAATAAGGGTAAGATTAGATGCTGAGGGTACTCTGATTAGTGCACTGACCGTATATAATGGTTTGCGTCAGGGCTGTCGGTTGGCACCAACAATATTCAACTTGTATGTAAGTGGTGCGAATACCGTCCTGACGAATAAAGGCCTCGCAGCTCCAAAAATACGGAATATCCGTGTAGCATGGCTAGCGTATGCGGATGATTTCCTCCTTATTGACAATACAAAGATCGGTCTACGAAAATTGCTGAAAGCGTTTGATGAATTTACCTCCTTCCTACTGTTGAAGATCAATCCGGCAAAAACTGTGATAGTTTGTTTGGGCAATAGAAGTAGGAAGTTGGACGCCCCTACCTGGTCATGTGGTATATCGAGGCTTAGAGCCCAGCTTGTGTTTAAATACTTAGGGTTTGTTATAGCGGGGTCTAATTTAAGATCAGTATTTGGAACTCAACTTAGATTCAAGGCTGATATTGCTATCCATCAAATGAGAGCAATCGAATCCAAATATGGTAGATTTACAACGTGTCCTCTGAGAGAATTTTATACGAAAAAGGTCATCCCGAGATTAATATATGGGGCCGAATTACAGTCTCTTAAATACGAGGGGGACTGGTCTGCTACTGAGAGCTATATTTGGAAATCTGTTTTGTATTTCTTACCTAAATCAATTCCTTTGGAGTTAATTCTGAACGAATTTGGTTTAAACTCTCTAGTGGCACATGTTACTTGGAAAAGACTAAAGTTGTGGAGGAAATGCATGGTTAGTGAAATGAATTCACTGTACTACTGTGTAGGTCAGGATTCTGGTAACCCCTTTATACAAGAGATGAATGCCGAAACTACAAAGACTCTGGTATGTTTAGGTATGTCAGTAACCTCTCTAAAAAAGAAACCCACACGGGTAAAAGAAAGTGTGATGGGGTTCGATTGGCTACATACAAAAAATAAAATTTTGGACTCCGAACTGTACCACCAAGTATGTGCGTTGAATAAATGGTTTCCAGATATGGAACAGTATTTAGCTAAATATCCTTGTAAGCGAATAAGAAATGATTTTATACGTTTTAGGTTTAATGTCATTAATACAAACCAGATCAATGTTATAAGATCAAGTGTGAAAGGGTCTTAGACCTGGTGCAGATTTTGCCTGGTAGAGGGGACGGTTGAGAATTTACAGCATATTTTGCTGGTGTGCCCGGCACTTAAGGCCAAAAGACTTCTATACTTCAGTCAATATGTATCCAATACTGCTAATGTGGATAGAGATTTTATTTGGTATAGAATGCTTCATTGTAGTAAAGGCAATTTAAATGTTAGGGTTGCAACTTTCTTGAGAAATGTATGTGATCTTTTTTAAAAAGTTTGATTGTATTTATTGGAGAGAATGTTAATTAGGTTTGGTGATTTTTGATATTTCTTCCTGCTGCTGTTTAGATCTGGAATTGTGTTTTCTCAGTATTTGATTATGTTCTTGTCTTTGTTTCTTTTCTGAGACTGGTTCTAATTTATGTCAAAGTTATGTAAATACTTGTGAGAAATGTCTATTTCAATATTTTGTAAGGTTTATATAAACCATAACAAATAAATAAATAATAAAAAATATATATAATATCCTCCATAGAGCAACCATGACTGTCTATTCAGCGAACGAATATGAATTTTCATGCATCTTAAAACATTGTTTAAAAATTCACTTGCATTTAATAAACTTTTTATTGGCTCAATGGATTACTTTTATAATATTGATTTTGGGCATTACCCAAGATTTGGTGACCCAACCAACGTGATTCCAGGATTTTCCAGAGGCCTGTAGATCATCTGCCACATTCCCTGGGTAAGCAGCTCCTGCCTACAGGGAGCAGAAATCTATACAGACCACAAGGAGTTCAGAAAGGTACAGGATTGTCCAAAGGCTGGCCTGATCAATGAAGGCTGTGGTGCCGCCCCCAGGAGTGCATGCCTTCTTGAGAAGGAGAGACAGAGTCAGAGGAACTCAAAAGAACACAGAGAAGAATGAAGTGCATCTGGTGAAAGAACAACAGATGAGAGAGTGAGATTTGGGATGGGAGTGGAGTGCGTGAAGAATGGACCATGTGGTATACATGCTTTGTGTTATGTTTTTGATTAGAAGAGGGCTCCCGTAGGGAGGAGCAGTGATGTCACAATAGTAATAACTATGGATAGTGAAGTGTAAAATCCCTCACAGATTAAATAAGAGTGGGAATTCCAGCAATAGCGAGAACTGTATCCCTCCATCCCAAATGGTCAGGGAATGGGAAGAGGAAAAATAAACCATTGTGTATATGAATGTTGATTTTTTGACAATGTTGTATGTGTAGATAGAAAAATTGATATTTGATCAGAGGCGTGAGTAGTTTGCATACAGTGTGAATAAAAGAACAAATTGGCGTAGATAGGTTTTGTGGTTTGTTGTACGGAGATGCACTGTTAGTTGAATTTTTGTTTTGTGGCTTTTTTGTGCCCACTTTGGGATACACTGTAGGGGGTTACCTCAGGAGATTGTGTTCTGTTATATTTGGTGTTCTGTTTCATTGTGATAGTTAGTTGTTGGCAAGTATGTCACTGTGACATTGTTGTTGTTTAAAATATGTATACTGGTTGAACATATGTGTAAGGAGCTACTGACGGATAGGGAGAAAATCATGAAGTGTAATGATGAATGGGCAATAGGGACAGAGGGGATTTTTTTTCCGGCATGGCCCACAGAAGTTGCGCATGAAAAGCAGATTATCGAACATATGTACATGCACTTGTTGTCAACTTACAAAAGTAAAAAAAGGAGGTAGAAATCTGGAAGTTGTATGACGAGTTAGACAGGGAGACAGAAGGAGGGGATCGAAGAGAATGGAAAACACCTTTTGTGAACGACGCCCCACTATTGCCGACAGACAGAACAAGCACGACACAGGCTGTGATGCCTTCACAGTCGTCAGACACAGCCCCACTCAGAGAAAGTACCAATTCAACACAGGCTCCAGTGCCTGTGCAGCCAAAAGGCCAACCCACTATTGGAATGTATCCTGTAAAACCTGACACAGGATATACAAATCCCCTGTACAAACCTAGAACAGACTCAGAACTGACAGCATAATTGGGCGCTGCTGAGAATCATAATGGTCGAGACCCAATCATAACAAAGCTAGAAAATGAAGCACATAGGGATTTAGGAACAACTATTCAGAAAACAGTGGAAGAGCTACATGTGGTAAAGAAGAGAAGGGAACCAACGAGATCATGCCATGTAATAAACGCTGATATATGGACAGCAGGGGAAGTATTGTAGAGGAGAAAATAGACATTTTCTCATTATCTCCCACCACCTCATCACCGTCATACTGGAATAGTTGGAGAAGAGCATTAAATGGGACCCACTGTATTGTTCCCATACTACTTGAGTCTATGAGAGACGTTTCACACTCAGACAGCCATACAGAAATTACCCTTGCACTGAAAGTGTGAAAGGATGCCTCATGGATGGATGCCACATGGAAGGATGTCGCATGCCAGGTAATGCAGGTTAGAAAGAAAACATATAGAAGCTTGCTGTATAAGAGTATATAACATGACAAGGATGGCCATGATGGGAAAATGAACGCTGGCTCATGTTGAAATTAAACAAGCTAGCTTAAAGACAGGGCAAAGCTGTAGAATCCGGAGATGCGGAAAAACAGCTCTGTGTGCAGAGCCAACGATAAGTCATGGTTGACTTAGAGTTAAGGATGCTATTTTAAGGGATAAGTGCAGAGCACAAAGGGAGTACATGGATACGCTCTTAATGTGGGACTTTCTTCATAGATGAAACAAGAAGAAAACATCTGTGAGAGCCAAACTGCTGGTCAATTAAATGTATATAAGGTTCATGTGAGATAAAGTGAGCCAGTCGCTAGAAGCCAAGAGGAGCAGCAGCACAATGCATGACTAAATCAAATAGCAGTAAATAGAAGGCTGAAATGGAAAAATGTATGTTCTCTTCACACTTGGCGCAGATGTTGAAAACAAAGGCTATTCATTGGAGCTTCGAGCTAAGATAGTGATGTGCTCACCCTTCTGTGAATGTTCCAGACAGTGAACAGGCAACAAGGTCAACTACAAACAGAAGACCTTGTCTTATGTCCTACTGATGAGAGATGATGGACTACCTGGGAAAAGGGGGAGTAGTCTGACGGGATTCCAACACCTAAGTTTTGTTTCACGTATGTGCTGCTAAAGAGCCAAAAGTCCAAGGTTGGGATAGGATGCCAACCAATCAGTGGGGCTGCAGGACACCCTAACATGCAATGTAGCCTAGACCAATCAACTGTTGTTTTGTCTGATATAATAAGTACTATACATATTTAGAGGTAGTTCAAGGCCTGTCCTATAGATAAGGGGTAGCTAATGATGTACTAATCCTTATATATTCTTTAAGTAGATATGTTCCTGTAACCAATCCCTTCCCTCAATAGGTTTTGTATGTTGTCACATAGAATGATGTCGTAGATGTTGCATATTGGATTATAAGACCTCTATGTAATCAAGCTGCTGTGTGAGTGTGCAAGCATCAGTCTGATGTCTCTGAGGTCTCCCTACTTTATTAAATGACAATAAAGTAGTACTTTGCCATATTCTTTGAGTCTGTCTGATTATTTGGTCAGATATCCTTATTTGTAATTCCATCTAGCACAAAAGATGCTTCAAGGTGCTAGAGCACATTTGGTAACGGTGCTGATGTTTACGGCCTAGTTGAACTAGGCCAGACACAGACCCCTGGATGCTTGGCTGCTCCCGCCATTAGTCAGAAGACCACAGAGCTACCTTTGGAGATCGGTGCACAGTTTCACATGCAACAAGATTTGGTCAAGGGGTCCCTCTTGGATGAAACTCATGTCCAGTCCCTGACAGTGCCCCGTGAATGGAAGGCAAACTGGTCAGTTGAGGGAGAGTCGATGTCGGAGGATTTGGGCTGATGCACGGATCTAAGTAGAACAACGAAAGTGCCAAAAATAGGAGGAGGGATTGTGTTGTAAATAATAAGTGTAAAAAGTATCTTTTTTTGAGGGAGATTATAAAGGGAAGTAGATACCTTGATTCATGGTTCCAGGGGACAGAAGGATACACACTAAAGTAAAGGGTGTAGAGGATTCCAGAGGCAAGTCCTGCAGAAGAATGTGTATTCAACTCATTAAAACAGAGAAGGAATACATTTACTAAAATAGTAAAGGAAGGCGTACATAGTAATATTTAAACGTGAACATATGTGGGGTTATAAACAGGTCAATATAAATCTTTTGTTGTGTTAAGACAAAAAAAAGGTAAAATGATAGTAAAAAAATATAGAGATTGGTGAGCATTTGGAGTAAGAGATTGATGTCAATCAGGAAGGGGAAAATCAAAGGAAAGTAATATATGAATAAAGAAGAGACTCTTAAAAATACTAATAATAAAATAACTAGATAATAAAACTTGATAGAAAGTGTAAATGAAGGGGCAAATAGAATATCATTGTGTAGATGAGCAGTTAAAATATATTCTGTTTGGGATCATAAACACTGATTTATGGTGCCTGCGCCAATCGACTGGCGTAAGTATTGATGATCAAAACCAATATGTCTTCATGGGGGATAGATCTCTTTTACATTTGTGTAGGACATTGCCTAGATACACAGCGAAGATAAAGAAATATCATTCGGAATGGGTTTGAGGCAAGACCAATAAGACACTCATGCCGTGGCCTCAGAAGGGTTCACTGTCAAAAAATGTATTGCGGCATATGATGAAATATTTGCATGCCACATATAAGGGAAAAAAGTTGCAGAACAGGACAGCCATTTTGGAGCTATGGAAAAGGTACCAGAATGAGAAAGAAGATCAGCCAACTGGCATAAAGGGGAGGATTTAACGCCTTTGGCTCCCCTTTTGCCCTCATGAAGAAAAGAACATAGATACAGAGGATAAGGGATTTTACCCTTTAAGCGAATTAAAAGGAGTGGCGGGGTATGTTAATACAACGTATGCACCCCCTACATATAGCAGTGAGGATAATGCAGAAGAGAACAAGAGAAGAGAACGCAAAGATATATCAACACATGATGAAAGTAAACAGCGTGATGAGAGAAGGAACTGACAATGCAGACAAATGGAGATAGAGGAAAAGTAGGGAAACAGAAAGAAATAAAGGATAAAGCTAAGGGAAACACAATAGTACAGAATGAATGGATGGGAGGACAAATATAACTTAAGCTAGATTACAAGGGTCTAGAAGAGTGGGCAAAGAAAGAGAAGGAAGAGGAAAGTGTATACAAGAAGATAGGAATAAAGAGTGCAAGCGAAAGGGAAGAACAACGAATATATAAGGCAAGACAAGAAAAGGAGAGATAAGAAGAGAAGAAACGACAAGAGATATAAGCCAAAGTACATAGGTTGCAAAGAAGGAAAGAGGAAGATGAACAGGTTAAAACACAGTGACCCTATGGACTAATAATACAACTCTAGAAGAACTGATCAAAATGGTTACCCTAGAGCAATTTACAAATTCTTTACCCCCTTTTTTCCAAAAACCTGTCATTCAATAAAATCGACCTACCCTAACCATGGCCATTGAGACTGTGCAAAACCACTTGGATGCGTTTAAGTACTTCCACCCAGCCCATCGATGGGAAGATCGAAGAGATCATAAACCCATCCATCACCCGCCACCCCAGGGAATAGATAAACAAGGGGGGGCATATAGATCCAAAGTAAAAGGGAGCAAACCGCCTCCTCTGGTCTGTTTTTCCTGTAGAGAAATAGGTAATCTAGCTAGACATTGTTCAAAGAACATCAAAGATGTATGTGTGGAAATAGGTTGTATAAGGGGGGAAGAGTGGGAGGAAGCCAAAGAAGTGTTAGAAACCGTTAGCATCTGTTTATGTCTAATTCTTACCTGATTCATCTGTTAAAAGGCTTGGGTAAATGGGAAACAGTTAAGGGCCCTAATCAACTCAGGTACTAAGCAAACAGCTATATGGGCTGATTTAGTTACAATTACAATAAAAACCTTGGCCATGCAGCCCTGGTACGAGTAACTTGTGTACATGGAAACAACTAAATATACCCCAAAATTCCAGCACACATTGATATCCTGGTGAATCCTGTAAAGAACCATCAGCCATCATTGCAGGACTCCCGGAAGAAGTTATTCTGGGATGGGACTTCCCCATATTCTCCACTCTCTTACAGGAGTCTCCACCACTCTTTGGATATTTTCTACCCCAAAGATCCTGGCAAGAGACAAACGACTCCCAAAACTCACCCATATGGAATTGGGAAAGCTCAGTACCAACCAACCCCAAAACAACCCTGGAAACCCAGTTCATGGGCTATTGTAAAGAGAGCGATGAAACCACTCTACCTCTAACTCCTAAAACTGATCAGTGGAATATGAAAGAGTTCATGACATCTCTCATCCCTATCCTCTGCTCGGTCCTGAACACAACAGACCTGCCCAAAGAACAGGCATATTGACCTTGCATAGGGGAAAGGCATGCGAGAAACCTGAAGGTGTCTCCCTAGCTAGTCCCCAGGGATCTGTCATCAAGGTGGCCGGGACAAGGCCATCGCTATTGGATCCAGTTCCGGGGGGTGCACCAGTGAGGGAGGATCACCAGAATGGAGGGTCTTGTGGAGTGGGAGTGGGGCACCGACAGGTGAAATGCGGCATCCCCCTTCCTTTGACACCTTTTCACCCTCCTCTCATATAGGACATTCTAAACCACTGCCCTCCCCTTTTCCAACATGAACACTTTCGTACAAAACAAAGGACCATGGACTAACACCAGAGCCATATACCTGACATGCCCCGATACAAGGGTCAGGCAAAGTCTGACAATTGATCAGAATAGCACACACCTGACCTCCCTTTCCCCTTCCACAAAGTGATAAAAGGTGAAGCCAGATAGCCCACTATGAACATGAGACGGCTAATCAGGCGCAGCAGTTCAAAAGAAGGAGAAAGGTGTCAGCAAACGAGAGGGATACAAGGAGAGAAGTGACCTTGTCGTTTTCATCCCTGATAGGCAGAACCTTCGTGGAGCCTAATAACGCAAACAATAGCATGAGTGTCTTGCATCAGATGTCGACGGTACAGGGGGCAAGCTTATGCCAATAAGCAGGACCGAGGAAAGCTCCCGCAAGTGCAGTACCGGCCTTGACTACAGGAAAGCCAAAAGCCAGGCGGTTCATCACAAATGGTGAGTCGAGGGGAGAATCAAGAAGAAAAAATGCAAATAACAAGTGGGAGTCCTGGGAGGCCCTCTGCCAGACATTAGCCCTGGTTACGAGAGCCTTACCCAGAGTCTTTAGCTTGCTATCTTTCGAGAGGAGAAATATCCAACACATACCAGTCTTTGTCCTGCCATGGGGCAGTCCAGCACCGAAATGTTAGGCAATTCTCCTCTGAACAAGAGTACCAACAGCAACCCTTGACACGTGTTTCAGTCTGGTTAGACCTCATCAGTAGGGTGGAGCTGTGCCTCTCTAAGAATAGTGAGCAAGGTATCCACGTCTGGATTCCCCTAATAACTTAGGGTGAGACCCAAAGTTACTTAAAATATGCAAATTACAAGGGGGGCCTGGGAGGCCCTCTACCAGATATTAGTCCTGGTTACAAGAGCCTTACCCAGAGTCTTCAGCTCACTATCTTTCACAGAGGAGAAATATCCAAAACATATCAGTCTTTGTCCTGTCCTGGGGCAGTCCAGCACCGAAATGTTAGGCAATTCTCCTATGAACAAGTGTACCAACAGCAACCCCAGACAACTCTTTCAGGTCTGGTTGGACCTCATCAGTAGGGTGGAACTGTGCCTCTGTAAGAATAGTGAGCAAAGGGTCTGTGTCTGTATTCCCCTAGTAACTTCTAATTCAAGAGACTCTGGTCATTCCCTATTAGAGCAAAACTAAGGGTACCAGGAGCCTGCAAGAGAGTGGCTGAAAGAGGTCAAAGTAGTCATAAAGGAGGTCCAGTAAAATCCCTGTACAATCAAAAGACTTTGATGTACACCACTGTGAAAGAAATGGAAATGAACCCTGCCATGTGAGAAAGTAAGGGAAGTGAATCTGGCAAATATAATCAAATGTGAAGTTGGCAAGAGTAAGCCCGATCGAGGGATTCTAACGAGAAGGGGGCAAGTCTAAAGTCCTAGGAAACAGTGTGTTGACACAAGTGAACCCGGTGGATGGATGTCCACTACTGTTTGAAAAGACATCAAGATTTGTGAGCAAAGTAGAAGCCGTAGTGCACCCAGTGAAGGGAGGTTGAAAGTAAAGAAGGGTCAGCGCCCAGAAGAGGGGGACCCATGGGTGAAGCCATCACCCTACATGAATCTATGGTAAGCAATTGAAAAGGGTCAGCGCCCAGAAGAGGGGGATTCAGGGGTGAACCCATCACCCAGTGAACATTGGAAACAAACTTTCATTTGATAATGGAACTTTCTTTTGGAACCCGAGAGGCCCTCAAAAGTGAGAAAACATAGCTATCTGGGTCTTGATATCCTTAAAGAACTTTCTAGGGATTTGCGCCCAGAGTAGGGGAATCTTGGGGTGAAAGTTGTCAGCCAAAGCCCATGGAAAAGAGGATGTGTATTTGTTTTGTTAGTTGAATACGCCAGGTACTCGAAGGCAAGATACTTTCAGGAAAACAAGACTTGTCCATCGATGGCCCTGATAGCTGAAAGCTCAAGAGTGTGTCCTGAAAGCTGCCATTAGAACTGTCACCTCATGTTGGAGAAACCTGAGACGGTACTGTGCTCCAAGGCTACCACATCCTTACATAATTTTTGAGAACACATCTTTCTTTTAAAGAGAACTATCCCACACCCCTTTTTGCATTAGTTGTGAGGTTTGTCAATAGGTTTCTTAGTATAGGCCCTTTTTATATTTTGACACAATGCCGCTAAGACTGCCTTATTTTTAATATGGTGGTTGACGCTTGCTCCCATCTTAGATATAGGTTTAAATAAGGCATTTTCCCAAGCAGCATATAGCATTCATTGTTCAATAAACACCCTTGAACTGTGATCACTTGTGTCTGTTTTACTTGTTTCCACCATGAGTTCCTCACAGATGGTGCATGTTGAAAATGACAATTGGTTCCAAAAACATTCATCACAATGTTTGGATTGTAAGTCGGACCAAGAATAAATTCTTCTTGGGAAATGACATCATGCACAGAATGGGTATGGTGTTAGATTTCTTGAATCAAAAGATTTGGTATAGGTTGGGTGGAGCGGCACGCGAATTTGAAAACAAAAGACACGCTTGTCATTGTGCCCAAATTATGCCATATGCAATTGATTTCAGTTAAAGAAGGAGGTCACTATTGCTGCTTTTACCAGACAATTTGCAATAGCATTAAAATACACAAAAGGACGACAGCTGGAAGGGGCTGATGTATTTGTGTGCCTTAATGAATCCATGAGACAGCAAGGGCAAGCATGCAAATATACGCCATTGGTACAGATTGGGGATGGCCCCATTTGAATACTCGCGAATAACAAGGGATGCCAGAACATTCATTGAAAAGGAAATACAGCATTAGGATGGCAATACGGAATCCCACTATACTGTGGATTTAAACAACACAGTGATTGGGAATATCCATGAAAGCTACGTAACTTCACAAGGTGAATTGCCTGAGTCATTGGATTCTAAAACAAAAGGGATTTTCAGGATCCAGTCTGTTTACTCTTTTGAAAGAAGCAGTGTGCTGTTTTCAAGATAATTGTATCCAATTTGTAGTAGGTGAATCTGAAAGAGAAAAACAGCAAAGTGAAACACAGCATACCGAGATTGAGGCTAATGTGTCAAAATATCTGAGGGTGGCGCTTCTCCAAAGAGACAAAGCCACGAAGATAGAGGAAAACACAGAGGTTCCTCCCTTGGATGATTTCCCAGAATGTTCTAAAATGGTAGAGGAACAAATCCAAGCTGCAGATGCTTGCCCACATAAATAAGAGAGAGATCAGTTGGGGAAGATATCTATGGAGTTCAAAGAGGTTTTTGCTAAAGATTCCTATGATATTTGAGGGGTCTACCCCAAAACCCCCTTCCCTATTATATAGTCCTTATTCCCCTCACACCCTTACCAGTTATATCCCCTTACTAACCCAACCCCCATATTTCGGAAAAAACTCCAGGCAAAAAATCCTGGCAATGTAATAATGTCTTACCCAAAGATTAATGTATCTCAGCAGTCTTGTACCAAAAACACAATATAAATAACACATCCATTGCATATGCCAGTAAGGCATTGTCACAGGTAGAAACTAAATTCAGCGAATGTGAAAAAGCACGTTTGACCACGGTCTGGGCATTACAACATTTCCACCCCATTATTCAAGGGAAACAGGTGATTGTTGAAACAAGTCATCAGCCTTTACAATGTTTACAGAGTAAAAGGATCAGATCAGGAAATTTGGGCCAGTCAAGAATTACATCATGGACTTGCAGGTGTTTCCATTGGAAGTGGGACATGGTCAGAATAAAAAGAGTGAAATTGCCCAGGGACTGGCAGACTTACATGATTGTGAAGCTATTGGTGCAGCTGAAAACATAGATCTATGAACAAATGTTACTGAATTTGAACAATCCCCACACAAGGCATTCAATAAAGAAATGTGCAAGGATCTCCCAAGTCTGTATGCAGATGGATATGCATACCACAGGGGAGATGATGATGGAAAGGCATTAGTGGCAGGAATGGGAAATGTGTGAGCCAAGTGTAATGGCATTCCTAAGCATGAGATTGGGCCCCAAAAGCAGTCAACTGCCGAATTGTCTGCCATTTATAAGGCAATATCCAACGCAGTAGAAAATAATTTCAAAGGAATAGTTTTGGTCACTGATTCTGATAATGGCTTTGTGGAATATTTACCCAGGTGGAATTTCAGAGGAATGATGACTTATAACAAGAAACCGCTCAAACATGTCAAAATGATCCAAGCAATAGACAAAATTTGTTTCAGAAAATGATATGATCATTCATTGGAGGAAAATACATGGTCATTGAAAACACCAGGGGAAGACAAGCAATGGAATAACAAGTCAGATCAGTTAGCCAAAGTGGTGACTGTGATGAGGGAGTTGTGTCCTATTGGCTAAAATCCAGGTGTATGTGATAACATACTCCAAATCTCAGAGAACAGTTGATCAACCTGTGACACAGTCGAGATTTGATACTACTGATCAGGACTTGAACACAACACAAAAAGAAGACCCCATCTTACGCCTGTTATATAATCATTTGCTTGATGCAGAACAAAATCCTCTGACTGAGAAGGACTGTAAAACACAAAGAAGAACAGAGGGTGTTGCTAAAGACTAAAAAGAGAATTTGCAGGATGGACTGATGATTTGGAATCTTTTTTTTAATTCTGTTTATAGTGTGTTATTAGATGACTAGCATCTTTTTCACACTTACATATAGAGTCAATTTACAAATGTATGTTAACATTTTTACATTTCAGTCATATTATCATACTTACATAGAATCAAGTAGCAATTTTGTTATCTCATTTTACATTTCGATCGTAATAAGAAACAGTTTAATACATACATTTCCGAAATGCAATGATCTTAAAATCACTATATGTTTTCTTCCTCTATTTCAACTATTTTTTTTGGTGATTAACTCCCATACATAAAATGCCACGTGATTTAAAACTGACAACCTAGCAGCAAACAGCTCACTCCAAAACACATCCAGTTTAGGGTTGCAGTGGTTTTCGTACGCTAGTTTGTATTCTACCTCCAGTTCTTCACATTGAGTTAGGAGGCGTCTAGCCGTCTCAAGATGTCTCCTGCATAGTCTACATCTCCTTTGTTCTCGAGGGATGCCCTTCCATGTACCCATATTTTCCAACACCTTGATGGTTTGGAGTCTGAGTGACACAATAAACCTAGTCATTCTAGGGTATCGGTTGCTGGTTAGATAGAGGCAGGGGCTGTTTCTATCGAATGCTTGTTTGGCGTATTCTCTGTATTTACTCAGGGTGGCAAGGTGAGTCAATGCGTAGTCTATCTCGTTAGTCATAGCCTTTTCTGGGATTTTTGCCAGATTATATTCCAGCCAGGTCTTTGGCATTTGTGTAAGGCCGATTTCGTGCATATAGTTTATACTTCTAGCCTCGAGCTCGCTGAACCATTTACTGGTTTCTTATCTCCTTGCATGTAGGGTGGTAAGCGCCAATAGGCTATCTGGACCTGGTAAGTCAAACTTTATCTTGGCCCATAGGTTACAGGAGGCCAGTGACCATGCATGCCTATGGAAGCAAGGCCCAACTCGAGTCTAATGGCCTGCACAGGGGGCCAGGAGGAAAACTCAACATTGAGCGCAAGATCTTCCCTTCCAGCTTCTCAATAGGCCGAGTCTTCAATTGTCAATTGAGTCTTCAATTGTCAGATTTGTAAAATGACATTGTAGGTACTATGCAAAGGTCAGCTTGGGGAAACAGGTATTTGCTGATGGTCACATGTTTAATGTCCAAATTGGTGGAAAGCATTCCAACACCAGACTTCAGTGCACAGACAGCAGCCACTTTGCTAGTCCACCACACTTTCTCTATGTTTGGTTTACCTCAAAGGATTGAATCAGACTGTGGGATCCATTTCACCAGTGTAGTGATGACAAAGATGTGGTACATCTTAAGTGTAATAAGGAAATTGCACATGTCATACTGGCCCTCCTTTTCTGGGGGTGTGGAACATTGCAACGGGTCAATTGTTGAAGTTTTGAAGACATTTGCAGTTGAGGCAGGGTCCAGTTTGACTGTGTGACTCACTCTGATGCGAATTACATTTAAGTCAACACTGTCCAGATCAACAAACCTCATTCTGCACAAGATTCTCACAGGCAGGAAGATGGTCTTGCCACAACATTTACTGTACTGGACCAATGAGAAGGTCCTGGTAAACACTGTCACAATTCATGAATATGTGGATGAGTTGCGAAAGCCTAAACAACATGCATTTGCACAGCAGAACTTAGAAAGAGCCACTGACAGTGCAAAGTCATATTATGATAGGAAGACATCTGGGAGAGGATATGAGATAGTTGACCAAAACTATAAGTTTGACTTTGGAAAAGGTAAGCATAAAAATGCCAAGTTCCTTGCTTCCTTGCGTGGGCCATTTAAAATTGTGGATAAGGTTTCAACTGTTTTCTTTTTTACCAACTTGCTACCAAATTGCTATAAAGGAAGGAGAGCTGACTGTGGAACAATTTGTCCAAGTTAGCCAAATCAAGCCATGTCACCCAAAGCATGAGGTTAGAAGGCTTGAACAAATTGGAGGAATTAGAAGGGGGTAAAAGGTGTAATTGTATTCAGGAAATGAAGCACTGATATCAAAAAGAGATTTACTATAGCAGGTGAGTAGGAATGAATGTAAGTTAATTAGAAAAAGGGTGGTAAAAGGAGGATACATCAGGTAAGTAACTGCAAGTACATTTTAAGACTTATGTAAAAACGTGGGCTGAATTAGGGGAGTATATAAGTGGAAATATGAGCACAAAGTGTAAAAATAAATGAATATTGATATTCATAGTATACGGCCTGCGGTAGCGATCATGTAATTATGGTGAAGTTGATCAACTCATTGGAAGAGCACGTTTTGGGTGGCTTATAACTTTGCTCCTTCTGGACGAATCCTTACCAAACTTTGCAAAAAGTTATATGGCCCGCTCTGAATTCTTTTGTTACATTTGGTGATGTTTCGCCAAGGGGAGGGCAAGGTTATAGGGGGTCCCACATTTTTTATTTTCCATAACGCAATGGAAAACAAAATGTCCTCACACCTACAGCCCAAACCGCTGGACGGATTTTCACCGAAAGTATGCTTTTCTAAATTTGGTGTAAATCCATCCAGTAGTTTTTTTTAAAACAGGCAAAATGTAGGTGCCCAAAAATGTGTGATATCTGGGTACACTTTGCGGTCCCATTTCCCTGTTCACCCCACGAACAGGACTCTGATTGGTTTGGTGGGCCGGGTGATGTCCACGGACATCCGATGCACCTGCTGGTTGCTTGACGGAAGCATGATGTGCGTCACATTTTCCTGAAATGCCCGCATTGTTGTATACGTGGATATCCGCAGATAGCATAGCAGTGAGCAGGGCTGGCAAACATGCTTTGGGGCATTTGGTGTTGGGAAGAGGGGCTAGAAAGGGTGGGGAGTGAAAGATGGGTCATATGATGTATTTGTTTAGGTGTTGTGTCTACAGCAGTCTGGGGACAGCACAGTAGTTCACAGGTAGGACCTCAGGCAAGCAGCGCATCTGGTGACTGCAGGCAGGCTTCATTGGGGTAGGGAGTGGAATGTAGATGATATGAGGATGTGTGTATAGGTTGTATTATGCTGTGGTGGTTGTGACAAGCCCCTAGATTCTTTGGGCATGTGCACCCAAGAATCTACCTATTGGTTGCAAGTATTGTAATAGTATGTGTACAGAAGTGGACAGGGCCTCAGGTGGTTGGCTTATGTGTTTGTGTTGAAGCCACTGAGCAGATTATTTGGTGCATGGCTATATTATGCTGTGGTGGTTATGGCCAGCGACTAGATTTTTGGGTGCATGGCCGGTGGACCCTCATAATTAGTATATTACAAGTACTATGCTTCAAACAAGTGTAATGTGCAATGTGCTCAGTTCCTGTGTTCGTTTGAATAATCTTTGGGTTGGTGGGAAAAAAAAATTCCATGCAGTATCAACAAAAAAAATATCTACATACATTTGATGTTATGTGGCACACTCTGTCATTGAAGTGTGCAGTACTTACAGGAATATTTAAGGTGCACACCTATGTGGTCTTACTGTTATAAGCACTGTTGCAGTAGGAGGAATTGAAATGGTGTATGTGTTTTGCTTTTTGAAAGTGGTGGTGCTATAGTTGCAGTTAGATACCAGCTGGCATATTCTAACTGTTTATTTGTTTCCTTTTTTAACAGTATCCCTGTATGCTGTTTGATTGCTGTTGGTGTTTTCTAAGTACTGTACTATTGAGATGTAATATTTCAGTATTGTGGGGGCAGTTAGATAACTGTTTGCATATTCTAACTGTTGGTAGTTTGACAGTTGTTTAGGGTATGTTTTGTTGCAGTTGGATTGCTGATTGTCGATTTTAGCAGTATGACCACTGAAAGTAACATTGTAGTACTGTGGGTGTACTAAGATACCAGTTGCATATTCTGGTTGTTGATACTTAATATGTCTTGAAGGGATTCCTCAGAAGAACATTTATTTTTCTGGCAGATTTTATTTTGTGTAATAATGGGAAGTAACATTGCAGTTGCAGTTAGATACCAGTTGGCGTATTCAAACGGTTTACAGTTTCACAGTTTTGCAGGTTATCTTTTCAAGCACCTTGATTCTTGTTGGCGGATTTCCATTGTACACTACTGCCAAGTGCCATTGTAGTATTATGGGTGCAGTTAGATTCAGTTGCATATTTAATGCAGTGCTATGGCCATAGTTAGACCATTACTGCCTTATACTAACAGTTGGTAGTTTTACAGGTCAGTGAGGACAGTTTGTAGACCCTCTTTCTCAGTACTTTTCTTTTTAAGTACTATGGGTGAAACAATATTAGTGTGTGCTTTCCACAGTTGTAGCTTCTGTGAATATGATCATTGGGTCATTGGGGAAAAACTGTAAAGCAGTGCAACTGATGCACTCATGGGCCAGATGGTGTATGCTAAGTTGTTCCAGTTTCAAAGGGCAGAAGGTTATTTTTGGTTTGCAGTTACAGACCTGTTGGTGGCTATTGGCAGTAGGCTATGCTACTTGTGTAGGTCAGTGAGTACATTTTGGTTTCAGGAATATTAAGTAGACATTTGCAAGATTTGCTGGTAATCTCTGCTTTAGAGTAATGGAAGTATCATTGCATTCAACCCACCGACATTTTATTTTTTAATGTATGCATTATAGTGACCTGCAGTGGTTCTGGCACCCATGTGGTAGATTATGCCTACTGTTTTGAAAGGTTTCTGTATTTTTCCACCTGTATGTAATCTGGAAGATTTCATTTACAGGTATGTTTTTGCTTTCCAGCACATACAGTAAGTACATTAGACATTCTTGTGGATCTACTTGTGTGTTTACAGTGAATCTCACCATTCCTGCACAGTAGTCCAATTTCTGCCTTATTCCTGAGACACTGTAAAGGTCAGGATTGTTTGTTGCATTTCTATGAACGAGTAGCATTTAAAAATACAACTGGTCTGCACTGTTCAAGTAACTATTTTGAACAATTGGTGGCAATTGGAATAGAACATTGATTGCTAAATTTGCATAGCAATTTACACCATTTGTGTTGGAAAATGTGTATGGACCAGATAGTTCTGTGTCTGAGTCATTTTATGGCACTCCACTTGCTTTTTTTGAAGAGCTACTTCTCTTTGTTTGTGCAGTTGAATATGCATTTGCCTTTTTACTACATTCTTCTGTGGTTGAGTTAATTGATAGAGTAGCAGCTGCTTTCAATGACTTTAGTGGTACTGTTGGGAGATCACTTATAAATTGTGTTTGCACTAGTTTTCATTTTCCAAGTTTTCCCTTTTGAGGAACAAAGTACATTTTGAGATGGATTGTGTAGAGTGCACTTAGTCTGTTGTACTCTAGGATGCAAGAAATGTCAGCCTTGACTTTGTTTGTCACAGAATTGACTAGAAATATTCCTTCAAGTGTACGTAGGCATGACAGTGGTACGTAACTCATTCCTTCTTTAAAGACTGTGCTGCCAAGTTCAATCAATGCCTGATCTAGGGTTAGACCATGTGATTTATGAATAGTGACTGCATATGCAAGAGACATAGAAAACTGTTCTCTGCATACAGACATGTATTTGAACATAAAGAATCAGGCTGTTGAATGTCCTATCCTTTTAATTTTTGAAAGTTTGTCAAAGTAGATGCTGAGAAATGTAATGTTTTCACTTGTGTATTTTTGGAAGCGAACAACTGTACCAAGTGGTCCATTAACTAAACCTTGCTCCACGTCAAAGTTACGCTTTAGGATTACTCTACAGTTTAAATACAATGTTAACATTTTCTCCAAACCAGCTGTGTTAGATATAGAGTTGTCTAAGCTATTTAGGCGTGTGTGGCTTGTTGACACATAGGCACTGTCATACCGTGCACTTCCAGTTTGACTGTGGAGTTAATTTGCATTATTGGTTGCATTTCTTTTTTCAACATTATTTCATTGAATTGCGCACAGCTTGCTAGGGTTGGCATTAAGGACATACATTTCACATGTTTGTGTGGTAATTGTTCAATGACATAAGTAGCAGATGAGTTAACCCCGTATAGCTCACAAATGAGTCTGCTATTTAAGATATACTGTGCTTCCTTAGAAAGCACACCAATCCAAATGCTTTTCAAAATGTTAGCATAGGTGAGGACTGCAGATAGACACATGTTTTGAGTTAGTTCTCTGTATTGGAAATGTTGCCAGAGATTTACATTTCCTATGCTGCCAAGTGTGTAATGGCACAGTTTGTCTCCTAAGGTTTTAGAAATAGGTTCACCTTTCACTGGTGTTAATTGAAGATCAATAATAATAAAGTGATTTGCTCCAACAAGTTCTTTGTAGTTTGTTTTAAGGACCTCTTGCAATCTGAGGTGATCCAAAGCCAACATTAGGTTAGAGACCATGCTAACCTCATTTATTAGTCACATTTTCATTTGTTTCAGAATTCTGCGTAGCTCCATAGCAGCTTATGCTGAAAGTGTGTAGTAGTCTAATGTGTTTTGGTGTTCTACTAGAAGGAGTAGCAATAGGTGTAAAGTAACACCATCCCTGTTGCAGGCAGCTAAACCTGTGGGAGCAGTTTGTTGTTTGCCACATTTGGGAGGAACTTGCTAATGATTTGTGTTAAGAATGTTTTGCCTGAAGCAGCTTCATCACTTACATACATGAGTACAGGTTCATAGTTTTGACAGGTACATGTTTTATGTTTGTGCTGCACACCATGTTCAATGTCTTTAGTTACTGCAAGGAAAATGCCACACTGTTCATCATTCAGTTGTGATTTCAGTAGAGCAAAATTTTCTTCAGATTCTTCATACTGACACATGGTGTTTTCTACTTCAGTCATGGCTAATTCTACATCATTTACAATGAGCGGCTCTCCAAGTGGTTCATGGCTTCCTGTAAGATAAGGATGACTGCTCTCAGGAGTATCTACATTTAGTTGTGCTTGAAGTTCTTCCTCTGTTGATCGTTCATTGTCCAACATGTGTTTGAACTGTTTGAAATGTATATCTGTTATAGTGCTTTCACTCACATTGAAAGCATCTTCATAGGAGGCATGGGTGTCCAATAAATCTTCTTCTTTTCTCCATGGTTTAAAAAGTTGCAGTGGGGACATTTAGTAAAGTTCTCTATGTTGTGGAGTTTTAAATTATAGGTTCCTATGATTAATCAGGATGCATTTTGTAAGTTTAACCAGGCTGCACTCACAACTTTTGACTATGTATCTATCTTTTTTTCTCATCTGGTTTAATATTATTGTTGTATGAGACATTTTGGGCTATTTGGTATAGACAAATGGTTTTCAAAGCAGTACTCCTGTTTGGGTAGTATGTGTCCAATACATTTTTTTTCAAAATGTCCTAGCGGTTGGGATCGTTTTTGACTATTGTTTCTATGTCATGGTACAATTTGAAAACTCTTTTTGTGGATGCAGCAGGACCAAGCTTTAGACAGACTATGTTTTCAGATATCCCATATAAGTCCTTGCCGGTTAAACGATCTGCTACTTCGTAGCAACCACATTCTATATGGGAGAGCCTTTTTATCCCAAAGCTGTATAATTTTTTTGACAGTGTTTTGTGAGATGATATGTCATCCCAGAGGTCTTTCAACTCTGTTTTCTCAGCTTTGGTTAAGTAGGCTGTGACACATCGTACAACTGCAGTGGAATTGTCTGCAATGTACTGCACATCTATATTTGCATTCACAGAAGAGCAATGATTGCATTGTAATCATGGATGTACTTTGATGCTTTGCTTCTTTTAATGCAGTATGTGTTCTTAGGCGTTTGGACTTTCACACTGTGTCTAACAGAAGACATGAAGGTTTTTACTTGTCCTTTTGCTGAAACTGGTCTAGGGTAACCAACGCAGCATTTGGTGTAGTTTTTGCTTTTGTTTTTATATCTGCCTCGACAATACTTGCCACATTTATGTCTTTGAAACTGCAAAATGCGTGCATGTAGCTCACTATGTGCGCTTTCTAAAGGGATTTTGCAAGTGAAATATTTGTGAATGAACTGCAAAACAGTGGCATCACTTTCCTGACCAAATTCAGGAGCATCTTTAATCCACAAAAGCATGTGGATGTGTGGTGATCCTCTGGATTGATATTCTTTTCTCCAAAAGAAGTGTTGCACTTCTCAGAGGAGAGGAATTGTTTTATTACAGATTAAGTGCAGCATGGCAATAAAGCAGTGATGGAAGTACCTTGACACATTTACAGGGTCAAGAGAGCAGAGTTCTACTGGTGTTTTCATGTCTTTCCCTGCTTTGTTTTCATTACTATGCGTAGGAAATTGTGCAAGTCTTCCCATGCATACTCTGCACAACTTAAAGCAACAAACCATGTCGGTGGGCTAAGGTTGCGTAACATACACCATACATCTGCATGATGTCAGAGCCAGTGTTTTTGCGTACCATGCATGTTTGCCAAGAGATTTGTGATACTTGACTGTAAAACCTCATCTTTCTCTTGCACCGTTTGAAGTAGCTGCGCAGCAGACATTTTTTAAAAAATGGAACCTGTTTTCAATGTGTGTGTAACTCCGTAACATAGAGTTGTTAGTTCACTTTCAAACAGCAGTCGGAATATGTATTCAACGTTTTGCTGAATCTGGGGTCTTCAGAATACATTTGTAAAAAGCGGTATTCTGATTCTGTTATTTGTGTGGCATCTTTCATCACACCTTGCACCTTTTCCAGTTGGAATGAGTAGAGGAAAGGCTTGTGCTTCTACACTTTGTTTCCCATATTCTGAGTGGAGGGCCTTTGGTTTCCCACATTTGATATGTTTCTAGTGGATCATCTATGGCGTCTTTGGAGTGCGGTGGGGGAATTGTATACTGGTCTAAAATATTGGAGGCTGTAGTAGGATCTAGAAGTTTAAATTGGCCAGTTCACTAGGAATCCTGAATTATTTGGGTGGTTTCTCTTCGTGATCTTAAATATCTATTTCTTTGTTGAATTCATTGTTAAGATACTGTAGGGCTTCTATACATGTGTTTAAGTCTCCTAGTTTCAGCCACATTATTTTGCCTTTTGTAGGTACACCATTCACTAGGATAATCAAAGTTTTATCTATTGGCTGTTGCACTCCCAGCGTGTCTACATTTTCTTTAAGATCTAAAGGCAAATAAACTACTTTGCCACAAATGCCTTT